>NC_056625.2:55798905-56068905 GCF_002870075.4 Lactuca sativa
GTACCTTGAATTAACGGAGAACCATCCTTAGCATGTAACTTTTGTGACACTGATCTCAGCGCTTCCGCAGACACTGATTGTCGTTTCATCTTCAGTCCAACGGCTCCTTTACCCAACAGCTATTTTTCTGATTTGACAGGTTGTTACAATACGCAGTTATTTTTGAAAAAGATAATCATTGCCTTTTAAAAGCCCGTTTAATTCCATATTTAAACCTCTTTCAAACCCTATTTCAAACCTTCCTTCCACAATTCAAATTTCCTCCGCGTATTTTCAAAACCCTAGATTCCTAACATTCTTTAATGGCGGCGTCACTATTCACTTTCTCCTCTACTTCACGAAGGGTAATCCCTGCCCCAAACTCTCCTCCTCTTCCAATATACATCAAAGCCACCAACGTTGTCTTCAATCCTGACATTCCAGATGTTCATCTAGGTCTTGGACTTGATGATTTTGTTAACTTCTTAGCCTCATGCCGACTCCGATACGCAATCAGCGACGTTCCATCAGAGTTCTTTCCTGAACAAGTCCGTGAGTTCTACTACACTGCAACACTCAATGATGAAAACAATGTCATCTCCGGGACTATTGGCCGTGGAAGACACTTAGTCTTTATTACTGCTGACCTCCTCAGTGCCGCGCTCCGGTTACCAATTTTTTATTTCTTCTCTGAACTCCCTCCTATTGAACGCTGTCGACGTCTCTTTGATCAACTGGGATATGATCACTCAAAGGCTGGGACTCGATCAGCTCTTATTCAGCGTCAGTGTATGACCCCAGGATGGAAATTCTTCACAGGTGCTCTGTGCAAATGTGTGGGTCATAAGTCTCGAAGTGGTGATCAACTGAGCACTTATGAGCAACAAGTCGTCTGTTCTCTTCTTCTCAACAAAAGGCTTGACTATGGAGCTTTCTTCTTTGATCAACTTGTTCAACTCCTTAGTGCAAATGTACGTGCTGATCATGTTCCCTTTCCACGCTGGATTGCTCTGGTATTAGATAAATTTTTCGCTGCAGATTATTACTCACACTCTGGAAACCCCATCCAATGTCCACGTATGTCAACTCGAATGTATCAAGATGATCCGTTGGATACTGACATCGGCATCTCTGATAGGATGATAGAATGGATTGCAAATCCATACACTGTTCCTTCACTCACCGCTGATACTGATGAAAGAGCTGATGGTAACCATGAAGATCATGCCGATGAAGAAGCTGAACCACAAGATGGTGGTCATTTCTCTCCTCAACTTTCTCATCATACTGTCTCTGTCACTGAGAAAGTTCACTCAGCTCAAGAGGAACCACTGATTCAGGGGGAGCAACCATTTCAGGGGGAGCAACCATCTCAGGGGGAGCATCCCTCCCAGGGGGAGAATCTACCCCAGAGGGACCAACCTTCTCCGGGGACACAACCACACTCACAAGCAGCTCCAGGTACTTCATTCCTTCATATTCCGGCCTCAACATTTAATGAACTTCTGACACTGACTCGGGACATGAGTCAGCGTCTTCTACGCATTGAGGCTGATGTTCATCAGCTAAAGGGAGTTCTCTTGCATACTCCTTCCTCTAGCCCCCATACTGATGATGCTCAAAAAGGGGGAGATAATGATGCTGAGGATAATACTAATGATGATCCAAAAGAGAGAGACACTGAATATGTTGACAACACTTTAGTTCAGACTGAGTCACCAAAGCCAATGCACGAGTCTGTTTCTACGGAACCTAATAGTCCAGCAGATACTGAAAAGCTTGTCGAAGATAGTGAGCATGATGATGAACAAGATGATGAATGTCAAATATTAGATATGAACTTCATTGATCCCTCTATTCCAGTCCAAGAAGAAGATTCAGATGAGCTTGATAATGAATGTCAAAGGCCAGACATGAAATTCATTGATCCCATTATTCCGGTCCAAGGAGAAGATTCAGACGTTGCTAGTGAAGATACTCAACCTCTATCTCGCAAGCGCAAGGCAGCAGATACTGACTTGGCTCCTTCACACATTGATACTTCTCTGTCCTGCAAGAAACCCAAGTCCATAGTCAGTATATCAAATTTGGCAGCTGAATGGAATATGTCTCCTGTTCAAGTTAAGCAAATTCTTGATGAAGCCAATCAAGCTCAGCTTCTAAAGAATATTGCTCAAGCTGATGAATCTCTTATTCAGCATAAACTTTAGGCTAAAGGATCTTTTGAAGCTCAGATGCAGAAATTCTTAGAAT
Source organism: Lactuca sativa (assembly GCF_002870075.4). NCBI lineage: Eukaryota > Viridiplantae > Streptophyta > Magnoliopsida > Asterales > Asteraceae > Lactuca > Lactuca sativa. Next base: position 55,801,138 of record NC_056625.2, read on the forward strand.
TTCAGTCCAAATCTCAATCTTCTCAGCCTCCTCCTAGCAGCAGTAAGCCTAAGACTGATAGTATTCTAGACAAGATTAATCGAAAGAGGTTTCAAGATGTTCTTCGACGACGAGTGTGTAGTGATAAAATCATCAAAGTTAAAGCGTCCAAACCACGCAATGAGAAAATTCTTACGTTGCTGATCACTCGTCAAGGTCCACAACATCCATACACTGAAGTTGTCAAGAGGGATGAGCTGATCAAATATGGATATTCTGAATGGATGGAATTACTCGAATTAGCATCCAAGCAAACTTCAGCTCTCTCCTCTGAACTGACATGTGCTCTTCATCTGTTGATCAAGAAAGTTCAGCGTTTGGACCTTGTTCCTAAAGAACGACCACATCATCAAGGCCAAAGTTTATCAGTTCCTAGAATCCGAAGAACCAAATTTCAAGTTGATGGTGAAGATGTGTTGGTTCTGAACTTTGGTGCTGGTGGAATAAACAACTCTCTTCCTATCGGTGTTGACCCGGTTCAACATAAATTTATCTCAGTTCCTGAACACGGGATGTTCTATCTCGACAAAAACAGAAAAATGTGTTTTCAGCGAACTGCTGAGATTCCAAGGGCTCCAACCACTCATCTCGTCGGCTTAAGGCAAATGTGCATGATTCATCAAGATCTCTCCGGAGAGTTTCACATCCTTATTGCTATGGAGCTGCTAAATAGAAGACAGGAGTTGCTGGATAGTATTCAAGATATTAAGGAAGGGTGAATATAATGATCAAAGTAAAGATAACAAAGTATTCAAGATATTAAGGAAGGGTGAATATAATGATCAAAGTAAAGATAATAAATGAAGAACAATGAGAATGTTTGAGAGAATAACTTAGAAAGTGAAGTAAACTAGAATATTGCTATATATGTTTGAATAATCCGTCACTTGATTCAACATTGAATGCTCCTATAAATAGAAGAACATGATACATTGTACTAACTAATTACATACATAGGATTGGATAATAGAGTTACTTCTGACACTCTGATTATTCGTTTTTGACAAAAGAGACTAAGTCCTATGACAAGTTAAATCAAGCTAAGTGACAAACATAATTAATACAACTGGACAAAACATTGATTCAGACAAGTTAACATTCCGGACATAACATCCATTCCAGAATGCCTTCATTTGGTTCGGAACACAATCACACAAACTTCTCTACTCTTCTGGACTTAAGCTATTATTCCGGACTCTACACTGACTTCGCACCAATTTCTGTTTCGGAACAGAGACTGACTTCGGAACTCCAAAAAGGTTAGAGATTGCTAGAGGTTCACTTTCAAGTTCCAACAATATGCTAACCCATGAAATTGCACATTACACTTTATAAGTCGTTAGTGGAGCTCGTGTGGTTAACGAACATACTAATAGGGACTAATAAAGAGTTGTAATGTGTATCTCATAAATTATCATTATTGATGGAGCTTGTGTCGTTTAACAGCACATCAATTGGGATGATAAATGAAAATGAGGTTACCAGGCACATTTGCAAGGTTATCCACATCTTGTTTATGATCCTCGGTATCACAGTCACATATAGAAGAGCATAATCTGAGATTAAACATGTCATTGAACAGTTTCAATGAATCTCAAAAGACCTAGGAATTTCACTTATTTTCATTTCATTTTTGGTGGAATTGGTAAATCGTCATTTACCTACCTTTATAAAATTTACAATTAGATTACGACATCCCTTTTCTAAGTTTTGAATTATATATTTGGGTCCTAGCCTTAATATTTTATTTTGGGTCACTATATTAAGGATTATTTCTTCTCTAACTAAAACTACTTTCCTTTTATAGATGTCTACTCCAGCTGATGCTTCTGCTTCCTCCTCCAACAACCACCATAACTTCTCGTTGTTGTCCATCTCCTCAAAGGTGACATTGGATGGCACCAACTATAATGACTGGATGCGCAACATTAAGATGGCCCTTTGATTCGAGAACAAAGAGTATGTTCTCGAGAAAGAACTTATTGAAGTCGATGAGGCCAAAGCTACTTCTGAAGAATACGCCGCCTACCAAAAGCATTACGACGATGCAAAAAAAGTTTTTTGCATTATCATCGCCACTATGACCCCAGAATTGTAGAGATTTTATGAGGACTACTATCATTATGAGATGAACAAGGTGATGGGTTTTGGTCATAAGACATCCTATGTGCTCATACAAACCCTAATGCTTGGATCTAGGTTTCTCTATTGTACATGCTTTGAATCCAAGACTATAAACCCTAATTCTAGCATATGGAAATCGATATTAACATATAATTAGGTTTAAGATGTTACCTTGATTGTTATGTAGTAATAAGAATCCCAATTCCTCCTTGAATTGACTTTGGAAGGCTTAAAGTCACAAGTGTCACTCCTCTAATGGTTCACAAACACCATAAGCAAGAGGATGAATATGAGAGAGGTTAGAGGCTGCCCAAAATGTGTTCTAACCCTAGAAAAGAAGTTCCCCCCGTTTTTGAGCCTTAAGGGTTATATTTATAGTGAGGCTATTAGGGTTATCTAACAAGGAAACCCTAATTTGGTTGCTTAAGCCCTAAGCAACCCATAGACTCCTTTAATCAAGCCCTTGGACGATTTCCTTATGGGCTTCCCATAAGAATTCGTCCACCTCTTGATTTAAGACAATCCATGGCCCAAATTGCAATTATCTTATAATTACAATTCCAGTCCCTTAAGTTTAATTAATCTCTTTTAGTCACAAAACTAATTACCAATTAATTATTGACTAATATTAATTAAACAATATGATTTCTCCTTTAATATATTATTCTCATAATATATTAATAAATCATATTTAATCCTTTCTCTCCATAATTCATCTTATCAAGTTGCTTTGGTGAAGGCAACCTAAAAGGACCATGCACCATCTGAAACGACCCAAAAACACGACCCAAAAATTTCGTTTTCAACATAACCAAAAACCATAATCTGAGCGTCATATCATAAACCATACATGATGTATCTCAAAATAATAAAAACACTGTGCGGAAAACTGTATCATATCCATGTCATATAGAAGTCAAGAACCAAATCATCTCCCAGGATAAAAGCTGAAGCGGTGGTGTGTGCGATGCCATCATCCCGAGCTCTTCCCTCTACAAGCGGAAGTACCTGAAACCCAAACTGAAACTGTAAGCACGAAGCTTAGTGAGCTCCCCCAAATTACCACATACCATACAATAATATATCAAGCACATACGAGGCCTTGCCCCCTCCATCGGACCGAAGTCCGAAGCTGACTGACTGGGACCTTATCCCCTACATCGAACCGAAGTCCGAAGCTGACATCGGACCGGAGTCCGAAGCTAACTGGGACCTTGTCCCCTACATCGAACCGAAGTCCGAAGCTGACATCGGACCGAAGTCCGAAGCTAACTGGGACCTTGTCCCCTACATCGGACCAAAGCCCGAAGCTGACATCGGACCGAAGTCCGAAGCTAACTGGGACCTTGTCCCCTACATCGAACCGAAGTCCGAAGCTGGCATCGGACCGGAGCCCGAAGCTGACTGATCATAGCATAACATATCACTAACATGAACACACATACCCTTGTCTGAGCCACGAAGGCATCAGACATGCTAACTACTGCATCGGATAACATCCGGATACTACTGCTGGCTAAATGGGTCGGCATTGTGGCCTTAGACCCGTTCCTACTGAAAGGAAACTCACCTCGTAAACTGGCGGCTGAGTGTGTGTGTCTGAAAGCTACCGACTGCTGCTCCTGAATCTCCTCGGCTACAAGCCCATGAACACACTCAATCAAATACCAAACACTGCACTTGGGGTAAAATGACTCTTTTACCCTTGGCCAAAGTCAACTTACTTTTGGGGCTGACTCGCTGAGTTGGGCCACCCAACTCGCCGAGTCCTACTCTCACTTCTCAGTTCTACATGCTGCTACTCGTCGAGTGTGGCATCGACTCGACGAGTACCCTCTTGATCCAAGAACTCAGACAATCTTCATCCGACTCGCCGAGCCGTATGAACAAACTCGACGAGTTGTTCATGATTCTAAGAAGATTGCCTTGGACTCGCCGAGTTGTATGAACAACTCGCCGAGTCCCTCCATCACTGAGTCTACCCTCAACTCGCTGAGTCCACTCTCTAACCCACTGGATTCACTCGATGATGCTCCAAAATGAAGGACTCGGGAACCCGCGACCCAACTCGCCGAGTCATCCTTCCCGACTCGCCGAGTTGCCGCCATGCAACTGATTTTTACTCGATCTTGTTTGAATCCAACACATACAATTGATAGATCTGAGTCCAATAAGCTGATTTACCACGTAAAGTTTCCAACTTTACGTGCACAACCTCATGAATAAGGGAAATAAGGCTAAAAGATGCATAAAATGGGTAGATCTATGATTATTATGCAAAGTAACTCCAAAAAGACAGTAGATCTGGGCTCTACAACACCCCAACACTCAGATCCAAAGGTATTTCGACTTATTAAGACATTCAAGCAGACATAAGGCTTGGAACAAACATCAAATAGCTCTTAGAAGAGCTCAAATGGAAGATTAAAGCATAAAACAAGAAAGGAACTCCGAAAATACCTCAATAAACTCAGATTTGCCCTTGGATCTTTGCAATACAACTCGTTCCCTTGCTTCTTTCTTCTTCTCCTTCTTCACACCTTCACAAAATGGCACCAAATCACTTATAAGCTTTCAAGGGAGGATTAGGGTTTTCTCACTGAGTTCACAGGGTGAGGGAGGCGAGAATGGGGCTATAAGATGGTTTAAATAGTGGGCAACCCGGGGATTTAGGGTTTCATCCAGACGGATGGAATCGCCGAGTCCAGGATATGGACTCGCTGAGTCCCCGGCTCACGCGTGCTCTCAGCCGCGACCCGACTCGGCGAGTCAGGCTATGAACTCGCCGAGTTCCTCTTGCAAAACTCACAACAATTACCAATAAATTAACATACCGGGAACGGGTCGTTACAATATCTTGAGGGATCATTGATACTACAACTAGCTTCCTGGTCTTGTCTCAGCCTTTCTTGATTCGAGTACGGATCCTCTGCTTCCAGTAGTACGGGCCCATACTACCTTCCACATCTATCCGTACTTTCTTCAAGAACTGCCCTGACTCCACCAAGTCACTTCTACTACTACTGATCTCTGCTACTCTCATCCTAGGCTTGCCCCAGGGAAACCTCAGACTTAACTCAACTAGTCCTCAGCTGCTGCAGGTCTTCTTATAATGCTAATTAACCATCACCTGAACACCATCACATGTGACGAAGATCAGATAATCCTTCAAGTAAAAGACCCGTCCCTATAACGGTTGGACTCAAACAAGAGCTGCGCAATAGGGTCAGTTCCAGCACTCTGGGATTATTCAACCCTGTTCACATGTGGTGTATCGTGTTCACCTAATGGCCAACTTCCATCACTCAGAATTCCCACAAAGCACGAAGCAGACAGCATTCGGATAAGGGAAACATACTCAGGCAAAACTATTCTCAAAATGAGAAACTGATCTAGCATACAGTGCTAAGCTCATACTATCAGGCATAACCTAAACAGGCTATCCTACTGCTGTCTACTCAATACTAGCATGCAATACTCATAAAGCTGTAACACATAAAGCAGGCACATAAGGCATCCTCCTAGATCCTTAGTCCTATACTAGCATGCTATTCAACTGAAACTGCAACTGAACAAATAACTTGTACGGATAATTTGGGAGTACTTACTTGAGCTCGGCTGATCGCATGCACCACACCCTTATCTTGTTTTAAAAATTTCTTTCTTTCTAAGTGCTTTCAAAATTTCTTTTAGAAAACATTTTCCCTTTTAAAAAAAAATCTTTTTGTTTCCCCTTAGTTTGAGTTCAGATATACCCGGAAGTGTATCCGAATCCCTCAAACCAGGGCTCTGATACCAACTTGAAACGACCCAAAAACACGACCCAAAAATTTCGTTTTCAACATAACCAAAAACCATAATCTGAGCGTCATATCATAAACCATACATGATGTATCTCAAAATAATAAAAACACTGTGCGGAAAACTGTATCATATCCATGTCATATAGAAGTCAAGAACCAAATCATCTCCCAGGATAAAAGCTGAAGCGGTGGTGTGTGCGATGCCATCATCCCGAGCTCTTCCCTCTACAAGCGGAAGTACCTGAAACCCAAACTGAAACTGTAAGCACGAAGCTTAGTGAGCTCCCCCAAATTACCACATACCATACAATAATATATCAAGCACATACGAGGCCTTGCCCCCTCCATCGGACCGAAGTCCGAAGCTGACTGACTGGGACCTTATCCCCTACATCGAACCGAAGTCCGAAGCTGACATCGGACCGGAGTCCGAAGCTAACTGGGACCTTGTCCCCTACATCGAACCGAAGTCCGAAGCTGACATCGGACCGAAGTCCGAAGCTAACTGGGACCTTGTCCCCTACATCGGACCAAAGCCCGAAGCTGACATCGGACCGAAGTCCGAAGCTAACTGGGACCTTGTCCCCTACATCGAACCGAAGTCCGAAGCTGACATCGGACCGGAGCCCGAAGCTGACTGATCATAGCATAACATATCACTAACATGAACACACATACCCTTGTCTGAGCCACGAAGGCATCAGACATGCTAACTACTGCATCGGATAACATCCGGATACTACTGCTGGCTAAATGGGTCGGCATTGTGGCCTTAGACCCGTTCCTACTGAAAGGAAACTCACCTCGTAAACTGGCGGCTGAGTGTGTGTGTCTGAAAGCTACCGGCTGCGGCTCCTGAACCTCCTCGGCTACAAGCCCATGAACACACTCAATCAAATACCAAACACTGCACTTGGGGTAAAATGACTCTTTTACCCTTGGCCAAAGTCAACTTACTTTTGGGGCTGACTCGCTGAGTTGGGCCACCCAACTCGCCGAGTCCTACTCTCACTTCTCAGTTCTACATGCTGCTACTCGTCGAGTGTGGCATCGACTCGACGAGTACCCTCTTGATCCAAGAACTCAGACAATCTTCATCCGACTCGCCGAGCCGTATGAACAAACTCGACGAGTTGTTCATGATTCTAAGAAGATTGCCTTGGACTCGCCGAGTTGTATGAACAACTCGCCGAGTCCCTCCATCACTGAGTCTACCCTCAACTCGCTGAGTCCACTCTCTAACCCACTGGATTCACTCGATGATGCTCCAAAATGAAGGACTCGGGAACCTGCGACCCAACTCGCCGAGTCGTCCTTCCCGACTCGCCGAGTTGCCGCCATGCAACTGATTTTTACTCGATCTTGTTTGAATCCAACACATACAATTGATAGATCTGAGTCCAATAAGCTGATTTACCACGTAAAGTTTCCAACTTTACGTGCACAACCTCATGAATAAGGGAAATAAGGCTAAAAGATGCATAAAATGGGTAGATCTATGATTATTATGCAAAGTAACTCCAAAAAGACAGTAGATCTGGGCTCTACAACACCCCAACACTCAGATCCAAAGGTATTTCGACTTATTAAGACATTCAAGCAGACATAAGGCTTGGAACAAACATCAAATAGCTCTTAGAAGAGCTCAAATGGAAGATTAAAGCATAAAACAAGAAAGGAACTCCGAAAATACCTCAATAAACTCAGATTTGCCCTTGGATCTTTGCAATACAACTCGTTCCCTTGCTTCTTTCTTCTTCTCCTTCTTCACACCTTCACAAAATGGCACCAAATCACTTATAAGCTTTCAAGGGAGGATTAGGGTTTTCTCACTGAGTTCACAGGGTGAGGGAGGCGAGAATGGGGCTATAAGATGGTTTAAATAGTGGGCAACCCGGGGATTTAGGGTTTCATCCAGACGGATGGACTCGCCGAGTCCAGGATATGGACTCGCCGAGTTCCCGGCTCACGCGTGCTCTCAGCCGCGACCCCACTCGGCGAGTCAGGCTATGAACTCGCCGAGTTCCTCTTGCAAAACTCACAACAATTACCAATAAATTAACATACCGGGAACGGGTCGTTACACCATCGGGTCAAGTTCATACCAAAATAGTTATGGACTTAGACACTAATCCAACAGTCTCCCACTTGGATAAGTCTAATAACTATTCTGCGTATGACTTCAGATCCTGATCTGCAATCGTAGCTTTCCAAAGCCGCTGTCAACTCTGATCCTATCAGATACGCGTGTCCTTAGATAAGGGATCATATATTCCTCCATTCTAGATATCATATGAGATATGATTTCAAATCATTCTCTTTGTACTATATCTCGATTCCCGATTTATGAAGACAGACTAATTGAACAAATCAAATTAGCCCTAGCCCGGCCGAGCATTTACGTTTGTCATCACTAAATCATCGAGGGGCCCAAAGATATCGCTTTTATACTACTTTGGATAAAAGGAACGGATAAACTTTGATACAATGCTTGCTTGCACTCACTCACCGAATCACACACAACAATATGTTTTATAACACCAAGTTACTGGTGCGTTTACATATTATCAATGTGCAACTGATTTGCAAGATACAACTCACACATCTCGGTTTCAAGAATATAAGATGTTATCGTCTCACCAATCAATCGTGATACAATTCATGGAGTGATCTAAGTGAGCGTAGGTTTAATCCAATGCTCAAATTCTCATTCATAAGCACTCATGAACGTTGCAGCAAACATTTGCTTATGTCTAATACCTTATAGAAAATCCACACACCAATTCATGACAGTCTTCATTCATATCTACTTCCAACATATGAACGACTGTGGCCCATTTGAATAATTCGATTATTCTTAATAAACTCAATTATTCTGGAAGTCAAAACATGCAAATGTGAAACACAAGAATAATACTAATCCCATATGGCCTCAAACCTTTGAGTATAAATAAAACCCCTTTTATTTATCACCATATCGATTACTCATTATTTGTCGTTTCGGGTAATCAACTTCTTACTTGAATTATTACACTTGTCCCATGCTCCTAGCATGCACACAATGTTTACCTATGGTTCTTACTTTGTGAAATAGACCAAATTGAGCACATTTCCAATCATTCTCATTTCACAACTCCAAATCCTTTTTCCATAAGTGAAAGAATATCAAATTCTTGTTACTTATAGATTATGCTAGATTCTAACATTCTATGCAACGATCCTTTCGTAATGTCACTGCACCAAAGTCACAAAGACTATTGCCAATGATATTACAAAGTCCTCTAACGGAGATTGTTACAAGACAATTCCTTAGATATGATGTCTCTCACTCAAAGTACATTCTTTTGAACATCCTTTTGCATAAAAGTTTCTAATCTAGACATAGATTTTTAATATTCAATTCCCAATATGGACACGCTTCCATATTTTCCATATGACAACTCATTCTTAATAGAATCTTATCTATTCGTAATGATGTCGATATGGTCCATCCAATATGGAAACATTTCCATAATTTCCATATGACAACTCATTCTTAATAGAATCTTTTCTATTCATAAAGATGATATGGTCCATCCAATAGCATGCTTCCAACTACTCACAAGCGACCAATCCTCGTCAAACTTTGGATTGTCCTTTGATAGTTGTTTAAATATTTTAGTCAAAACCAATTCTAGTCCCTTTTCCCTATAAATGCGCTCGACATTTTGAAAATTTTAGAATGGTCAAACATTAAAGCATTTGCAATCGATCCTATACCCGAAGCGTATGGGACACGACGCATAATGTTTTATTTGCTATGTTCTCAAAATTTGAATTGTGAAGAGGAATGCCGTAATCATAATCGAAATTTTAAGAACACACTATGTACCCTTGACTAAATTTATTAACATTTCTCAACCTAATCCTTTAGATTTGAAATGAAGCATAATATTCTCTCCCTTAATTATAGCAAAACAACTTTACAACCCTTACGACTTTGCAAGGTATAACTCTTGTTTTCTATAATTAATATTGCCAACTTGCAATACGTGCCATAATAATCATACAATCATAACATTTATGCTCCCACTATCATGATGATTATTATAAAACATAACACTTATGCTCCCACTAGCTTCGACATGTATTCATAAACATCTTAACTTTCAGAAAAACAATACCTATTGAATTTCTTAAGTCCATGTTTCTAATACTTAATGCTTTGATAATCTTTTATCAAGGCTTCTTGAACTTATACACCTTTGCCTTAGATAGTTCATATGCGTGTCTAAACAATTAAGACTAATTGCCAAACCTCACAATTCAAATTATGGAAAGGGATACCGTAACCATAATCGAATTCGAGAATGCAATTTTACAATCACTATCTTCTTAAATCTTTCTTAGTGAAAGCATTTCCTCACAATCATTTTCATGAAGGAGGAAATCTTATGACACTTAGATTTAAACGGTGTATTTGTTCCTATCCATGTGAATTTGTTAAAACCAAAGTTTACGACAAATTCAAACTCATATGGATCGAACTTTTTTGATCTCGATTTCTTGCCTTTATGGTAGCACAACTGCCCACCATGTCTTCCAAGTAGTTAAGCAGCTCACCTTTTCTTATCAATGTACTTTCCATTGATCAAGGTCCTTGCCTTTTATGCATTCAAATGAGAACTCATAGGACTCACATGCATAATTAACTCGATTGGATTGGCACAAAAACAAAATAATGTCAACACGATAGGTTGTAAACCTCAACTTGTGTGCTAGTGATGATCGATAAGGTTTATTTGATTTGTTCTTGAAACCTTTCAAGACCATTAAGACTCCCACTGACTCCTTGACATATAAGATTCTCTTGTCAAAACATTTCTTGACAAACAAATATTCAAGAGTTAGTGTAGCTTTTATCAAAACTCTTCATAAATGGGTCCTAGTTGGTCTTTGTCTTATCCAAGACATCACAACTTTCCACATTTGATGAATGTTATAAACCTTTCTATTTCTTGTCACTCAATGTCACAATCTTAACTCTAAGACTTGTTTTTGAACGAAGTATGATTGACTTCTTGATTTAACCATTTCTTCAATTCTTGATTCCTCTTCTTAGACATACAATTGTACTAAAACTCACTAAGAGGATCAATTGAGATATGGTTCTTAATCATTAAGACCTATCATAAAGCATAAAAGGTACTCTCCCATCTTCTTAGAATGGAGAAACTTTTATCTTTCTGCCTACTTGATTCTTCTTATTCGTTCTACTATTGATTTAACCATTTTCAATCAATTCAGAATTACACTTAATCTTATAAGTATAATCATATTTACTAAACCTTTAGTAAATCATGACGAATATCATTGTTACTTTTATGGTGGACTTGATTAGCACGCAACTTCGTGTGCTCGATCTCCTAGTCCTTCACTTGACACTTTGTCAATGAATTAGTCTTATTTACAAATATGAAATTTCTCACTCATCGTGCAACCAAGTTGCATGATTCCAAGTTTCCGTCCAATTGAAACTTGGGCGATGAGAAACTCTCCCTATTTGGTAAATTCTCTACATTTCCATAAACAACATAATAAGAACCAAATCCATTATAGAAACATTTTAACATCAATTTTTCATACACGTCATTGCAAGGATAAATAAATAAAATTTAAAATCAAAATTTATTTTATTGCGGAAATTTTTTTCCTTACAATGCAATTCATTGAAAAACTTATGTTAATACATATTTCTTAGCAATCTAACTCTAACTCTAAGTAGTAGCTTCTAATCTTCGAGAAATGCAATCGAAATCCATTCCTTCATGGTTAGATTCTGCTCACTTCTTCCTTTAAGCTCCCTTTCTTTTCTTTGATTCTACAAAACATCAATTGTAATCTTATCACATTATGTATTAAGAATCTAGAATGAAGCTTAAAAGAGTTAGTCAATGGATTTTACCTATATCAGAGCCATACGTTTCGACTCTCCCATCTCTTAGATCTCTTAGGTAAATGGGGCAGCTTCGTCTCCAATGCCCTTTCTCTTGGCAATAAAAGCAAATTGACTCTTTTGGAACATGACATGGAACTTCTTCAGATATTGCCTTTCTCTTGTGATCAAACTTTTCGATCATAGCATTTCTTTCGTTGCCATTGTCTATATCCATAGAGGTCTCGAAGACAGATTCACCAATCAACTTTGCTTTTCTATTGCGCCAAATCATTGCTGATTCAGCAGCAATAAGCATATAGGTGAGATCTATAAGGGTCACGTCATAGTTCATCATATAGTACTCTCTTACGAACTCACTATATGAGTTAGGAAGTGACTGAAGAACCCAATCAACAGCCATCTCCTCACAGACAACGGATCCCATCATTCTTAACCTATCAATGTGTGACTTCATCCCTAGGACGTGTGCACACACTGACTTTCCTTCTTTATGTTTACTTGCCAAAAAGGGCTTGAGTGATCTTGAACTTTTCAAGCCTTCGAACTTGTGGGTTAGGGAGAATAATTGGAGGAGGTGGAGGAAGTGAAGCATGATTTCTTGTTCCTTGATCGAATCGTGGAATATCATCTTCATGTGGAATGCTTGTTCCACGGGATTTGAGAAGACCATAGTTGTCAAACTTTGACATCCACAAAACGGGAGAAAATAAATTCAAGTTAGTTGATTGATTGAGTCCTTAGTAAATCACCCAAATGAAATACTAAGGCTAGGACCCAACACAATATTCTACAACTCGGGAGAGGGATGCCGTAACCCAAATTGCAGAACATTTGAAGGTAAGTGAATGACGATTCACTAATTTCCACCATGAAAAACTAAAAATAAATTTTAAGTTATAAATCTATGAAAACTCCTAGATCCTTTGAGATTCATTGAACTTTCAATGGCATGTTTAAATCTCGATATGCCCCTCTTGTTTGTGACTGGGATGCCGAGGATCACAAAGCGGGTGTGAATAACCATGCAAACTTACATGGTGCCCCCACATGTTACAGTCACCTATTCGATGTGCCGGTAAACCACACACGCTCCACCGAACTATGACCAACATTGAGTCACCCTTTGCTACCTTTGCTTAGAACCATTTAGTGTGCCGGTAAACCACATACGCTCCACTAACGTCTTCGCAAGGGCACAAAGTGTAATTTCATGGAATTGCATCAATTCACTTTTGCCTAAGTAACTAAGATTGGGAATTTTATGAAAACATTTAGTTACTTTAATAATTCATTATACTTATAATGGTAGGTTTCGTCCTATCCTACCCGTTCGGCTAACGACCCTCCACTAGTCAAGAGTGCGGTGGGTAAGAGTGGATACCCATTCAATCGCCATTTTATAGGCAATTTCCTTAAACACCCCTTATAGACTAGCTTCGTGAATGAGGCCTACTAACGGTAAGACTGACTTTTACTCATACATATATATAATGTTAGACTTTTAATGTTATATATAGTATAGGGTGTATTTTACACTTTTAAATATTAGGTGGTCAAATTTAACAATTATACCTTTATTTCAATTAAATTGTAAACCTAAACTTTTATGGATTTATTAAACCTCTTTTAATTATACACCTTAATTAATTAATAAAACCATAAGGGTGTGATTTGAACTTTTTCAAAACTATACTAGAGTTTTAGAATTTAACATTCCTAATTAAACTTTTAATCAACTTTTAAATTCCAAAACTTGAGGGCAAGTTTTGAAACATTTCAACACATTAGGGTTTAGAATTTAAATATACATCAAAATTAAACCATTTAATCAAAATTTAAATTCCAAAACTTGAGGGCAAGTTTTGAAACCTTTTTCAAAACATTAGGGTTTTAACTATTTAAATTTCAAAACAACAAAACTTTTGGGTTCAAATTTAAACTATAAAACCTAAAGGGCAAAATATGAAACTTTTCATAACAACAAGGATCAAATAACAAATAATTTAAATTAACATTTAATCACATAATTATCCATATTTGATTTGTTTAATGATTTCTTGTAAAACAATTTATCAATTTAGTCAAAATAATTAATCAATTATCTTATAAGGAAACAATTATCTTATTAATTGATAAATATCTTCAGTTAGATCAAAATTATAGTCAAATATATCATATAATCGGATTAATATTGATCTAACATGATAAGGTAACTATCCCAATGCAAAAACAGCAAGAAATCCCGAGATAACCTCCATCTGACGAGTTGACTCATCGAGTCAAGCCTGGACTCGTCGAGTCACCTTGGACTCGGCGAGTTCAGCTATGGACTCGGCGAGTCCAGCCTTCAGAAACCCAAAAATCGAATTTTTTGAACATGTGCATCAATACAATTGAAACCAGTCTAGACTCTGATACCACTGATGGGTTTTGGTCATAAGACATCCTATGTGCTCATACAAACCCTAATGCTTGGATCTAGGTTTCTCTATTGTACATGCTTTGAATCCAAGACTATAAACCCTAATTCTAGCATATGGAAATCGATATTAACATATAATTAGGTTTAAGATGTTACCTTGATTGTTATGTAGTAATAACAATCCCAATTCCTCCTTGAATTGACTTTGGAAGGCTTAGAGTCACAAGTGTCACTCCTCTAATGGTTCACAAACACCATAAGCAAGAGGATGAATAGGAGAGAGGTTAGAGGCTGACCAAAACGTGTTCTAACCCTAGAAAAGAAGTTCCCCCCGTTTTTGAGCCTTAAGGGTTATATTTATAGTGAGACTATTAGGGTTATCTAACAAGGAAACCCTAATTTGGTTGCTTAAGCCCTAAGCAACCCATAGACTCCTTTAATCAAGCCCTTGGACGATTTCCTTATGGGCTTCCCATAAGAATTCGTCCACCTCTTGATTTAAGACAATCCATGGCCCAAATTGCAATTATCTTATAATTACAATTCCAGTCCCTTAAGTTTAATTAATCTCTTTTAGTCACAAAACTAATTACCAATTAATTATTGACTAATATTAATTAAACAATATGATTTCTCCTTTAATATATTATTCTCATAATATATTAGTAAATCATATTTAATCCTTTCTCTCCATAATTCATCCTATCAAGTTGCTTTGGTGAAGGCAACCCAAAAGGACCATGCACCATCGGGTCAAGTTCATACCAAAATAGTTATGGACTTAGACACTAATCCAACACAAGGAACTTATGGAAAAGTTTCATAAGAGAGCTCGTTAAGAAAAGTACAAAGTGGTCAAAGCCCTCATGGCATGCAAGTTGAAAGAGGGAGAATATGTATGTAGCCACGTGCAGAGAATGCAACGATACATGGAGCGCCTTGTTAGGCTTAATGTGCATTTTGATAAGGAGTTGTCTGTTGACATGGTCTTGAACTCCTTACCTAGTTGTTATGATCAGTTTATCCTTGCTTATCATTTGAACAACATTGAGACCACCTTGGCTCAATTGCACAACCTACTACAAACTGTTGAGGCAGGAATAAAGGGTAAGAACTTAAACCCTAATCTTGGTAGTGCTCCCGTTCTGGCTATTGGACAAGGAAAAGGGAAGAAGAGGAAAGGTCCTCCTAAGAAGAACTGGAAGGGCAAGGCCCATGTTGGGTCATCTAGCAATGGCCCAAAGTCCAAGCCCAGTTTTGACATTCCTCATTCTTCAAATCCCTAAGAGGTTGCTTGCTTTTACTGTAATGGTAAAGGGCATTATAAATGAAGCTGGCTAAATTATCTACAAGATATCAAGTATGGCAAGGTGAAGCCGTCTTCTGCAGGTACATACACTATTTCATCTAATAACTCATCATCTTCTTGTTCTTGGGTCCTTGATACATGATGTGGTTTTCACATTTGTTGTAATTTTCAGGGTCTAAGAAAAAACGAGGAGGTGGAGCACGGAAGAATCAACCTGATCATGGGGAATACGCGATCTTCTCATGTTACCAAGATTGGAATTTATAGTCTAGTCCTTAGTAGTGGTGTTTGTTTAGATTTAATAAACTGTTGCGCATTAGTAATGACACATAACATTATTTCTTTTCATGCATTATTTAGACAAGGTTTAAGATATTCATTTAATGATTTGAATGATTCCATTTCTGCTTATAAAAATGGTGATTTTATATTTGAAGCTTTACCTTGTGATGGTGTGATGAAACTATGATGTTGTTGACAACTTAGACAATAGTGTATTTCATATTGATCCGTCTAATGGTCTAGACAAAGTGTGCTTGTTTCATTTTTGTCTTGGACACATTAAAAAGAAACGCCTTGCCCAACTCCAAAAGGATGGAGTGTTGGAATCATTTAACCTAAGGTCAGATGATACATGTGAATCTTATCTTTTGGGAAAGATGACAAAATCACCTTTCAC
This sequence comes from Lactuca sativa, assembly GCF_002870075.4. NCBI lineage: Eukaryota > Viridiplantae > Streptophyta > Magnoliopsida > Asterales > Asteraceae > Lactuca > Lactuca sativa. The sequence goes on from NC_056625.2 coordinate 55,817,452, forward strand.
AGGATCTTGTGAAAGAGGTGAAGGTTTGTTGGATCTCATACATATAGATGTAGGTGGACCCTTAAGATTATCCACAAGGGATGTTAATCGATTCTATTTGACTTTTATAGATGATTATAACAGATATGGTTATATCTACTTAATCAAGCATAATCCAACAACCTTTGAAAAGATCAAACAGTTTTAACTTGAAGTCAATAATCAATTGGGAAGGAAGATAAAGATGCTTAGAGCAGATAGAGGCAGAGAGTATCTTAGTATCGAGTTCAACGACTATCTAAAGGAATGTGGAATAGTTTCGCAATTGAATCCTCCAAGGAAACCACGGTTGAATGGTGTGGATGGGAGGCGTAATCAGACCTTGTTATACATGGTTCGTTCCATGATGAGTCGCGCTTTTCTTCCTATTCACTTCTAGGGGTATGCCTTAGAGATTGCCTCCTATATCCTTAATCTTTTCCATACCAATAAGGTTGCCAAATACCTCACAAGATGTGGACAGGGAAAGTTCCCTCACTAGCACACATCAAAGTCTATGGATGTGAAGCTTTCGTGAGACGAGAGACTCGTGATAATCTAGCAGCTAGAAGTGAGAAGTGTATTTTCATTGGTTACCCAAAGTAGTCATTTGGATATTTGTTCTATAGACCTAGTGAGAACATGATCGTTGTAGCACGAAGAGGAGTCTTTCGAGAGAGATAACTCATATTCAAAGAGGATAGTGGGAGTACCATTGACCTTGAAGAAATTCAAGATTCAACCAATGACGGAATCTTAAATGATACTAGTACTCAACCAGAGGATGAGACTCTTGCTGAACCAATTGACACTTTATTACCTCTTCGTTGTTCCAGTAGAGTTAGAGCACTACCTCAGATTTATGGTTTCATATAACGTCAGAAGGTGATACATTTATTAGTGATCAAACACTGATAAATTTGGATGAGCTGAATAGCTACAATGAAACAATGGAAGGCCCTGAGTCTGCTAAATGGAAAGGGGAAATGGACATCGAGATCAAGTCCATGTATAACAACAAGTTTGGAATTTGATTGATAATGTAGCAGGTCGAAAGACAAGTGGGTGCAAATGGATCTTCAAGAAGAATACAAACATAGATGGAAAGGTACACACCTTCAAGGCTCGACTGGTTGCGAAGGGCTTCACTCAAACCCCATGGGTTAACTATGATGAGACCTTTTCACCATTAGCTAAGATTATATCTATAAGGATAATGCTAGCCAAAGCTGCCTTTCACGACTATGAAATTTAGCAGATGGATGTCAAAACCGCTTTCCTTAACGGGAATTTGGTTGAAGATGTTTACATGAGTCATCTAGAGGGTTATGTAGATGCTAAGTTTCCTAATAGAGTGTGCAAGCTTGAGAAATCCATCTATGGATTGAAACAAGCATCTCGCAACTGTAATCTTTTCTTCCATGAGAAATTCAAAGGTTTTGGTTTCTCTAAGAGTGAAGATGACTCATGTGTGTATATCAAGGCTAGTGGGAGTATAGTGACTTTTCTGGTGTTGTATGTTGATGACATACTACTCATGGGGAATGGCATTCCAACTTTGCAAGAAGTTTTCTGGTGTTTTGCCATGAAACACCTTGGAGAGGCAGCCTATATTCTAGGGATAAGAATCGTAAGAGTTAGAAAGAAGAGACTAATTAGACTTAGTCAAAGTACATACTTGGATGAAGTACTAAAGAGGTTTAGTATGGAAAATTCCAAGAAAGGAGAGCAGCCTATCTAGAGCAATACCAAATTGAGTAAGACTCAAAGCCGTAATACAGATGGAGAGATAGCTGATATGAGTCGGGTACCTTATGCTTCGGCTGTAGGGTCGATCATGTATGCTATGACATATACTCACCCTGATGTTTCTTTTTCCTTGATCATGGTTAGTCGCTATTAGGGAAATCCTAGTAAAGCTCACTGGACAACGGTTAAGAACATTCTCAAGTATTTTCGGAGGACGAAGGACATGCTTCTAGTCTTTGGTGGCAGTGATACATTGAGAATGAGTGGGTAAAGTGATGCCAACTTTCAGAAAGATTGAGACAACTTTCATTCTCAATCTGTCTAGGTGCTTACATTAAAAGGTGGAGCAATTACTTGGAAAAGTTCCAAGCAAGATATGGTGGCTGATTCTACTTGTGAATCAGAGTACATAGCAGCAAGTGAAGCATCAAAGGAAGCAACTTGGTTGAATAACTTCATCATAGATCTTGGAGTTGTCCCAACCATTTAGGAGCCAACAGAACTTTTTTGTGCGATAATGAAAGAGCGGTTTCCTTGACTAAAGAAGATCATGGAAAGTCTAGACATATCGACATAAAGTATCATTACATTAGACATAGGGTAGAAGAAGGTCACCTCATCGTGAAGTGGGTATCATCAGAGGAGAATCATGCAGATCCTTTGAAGGGTCTGAGTAGGGTCAAGCGTAGTTAGCGTGCTAGGAGAATTGGTCTGAGAGATGATATTAGTTTTAGTAGTTAAATAGTTAGTTTGAAACTTGTAACAACATAAATGTAATTGATTTTTGGTGATTAAAAAATGGAGAATTATTTATGAGTTTGTTTACTACCACTGTCAATTATTTATTCTTGTGTTTCGTTTTGCATGTTTTACTTCCTGAATAATATGATTATTACAGTCGGGCATACTTTTGGAAGCAAGTAGTGAATTAAGATGACTTTTAGAGAGGGAGATTAATTTATTATGTGATTAACGAATTAATATAAAAGGTTTATTAATGTATTATGAAAATAATATGTTAATTAGAAAATTTATTATTTAATTGATAATTGATCAAAAATTAACTGGAATTAATTTTGGGATTAATAGTATTAATTAAAAGTGTAGGGTCTAAAGTGCAATTGTTTAATAGTTGAAAAAAAGGCTCCAAAATCTTCCACCATAGAGGTGGATGGTTTCAAGGAGGATATCCTTGGACCACTATATAAAGAACCTTAAGCCTTGTATTTTCGGCCAATCATACCTCTATATAGATAGCCTAAATTCTACTCACCCCTATCCTCTCTCTATAGTCTTCCTTATTGCTAGCTTGGGTGTGAACCATTAAAGGCACGACAATTGTGGTGTTAGTTTCCAAAAGCTTTGAAGAAAGGATGCTTGATTGTTTACTACAACAATCAACAAGTTATGTATTCATCCTTATAAATTCATATTTCATTAGGAAATTTTATAGTTTGATAGTTTATAGTATGTTGCCTTTATGTGAAAGACAGATCCTTCTTAGGTTGTATGTGCCCTAATCCTTTAAATGTTAAATGTTTTCCGCTTAGAGAATTGTCTTGTAATGTACAGTTTCCATCAGGAACGTCGTTTCCTATAAGTAGTATGTCATCAACATACAATACTAGAAAAGTTATTATACTCCCACTAGCTTTGACATACACATATGACTCATCTTCACTCTTAGATAAACCAAATTCTTTGACTTTCTCATGGAAGCAAAGATTCTAACTATGAGATGCTTGTTTCAATCCATAAATGGATTTTTCAAGCTTACACACTCTATTAGGAAAATTTTCATCAACAAAACCCTCTGGTTGACTCATGTAAACGTCATCAGCTAACTTTCCATTAAGGAAAACGGTTTTCACATCCATCTGTCAGATTTCATAATCATGAATGGTAGCTATTGAGAGCATTATCCTAATAGATTTTATCTTAGCCATTGGTGAGCATTTCTCATCATAGTTAATCCTTGGGGTTTGAGTAAATCCCTTTGTAACTAGTCGTGCCTTGGATGTGTTCACATTTCCATCCATGTCGGTCTTGTTCTTGAAGATCCATTGTAAACAACTGTCTTTTGACCGGGTTCTTAATCAACCAATTTCTAAACCTGGTTATCATACATGGACTTAATCTCGATATCCATTGCCTCTTTCCACTTTGGAGCCTCAGGTTCTGCTATCGCTTCCTTGTAGTTAGAAAACTCATCCAAATTTAACAGTGTTTGATCACAAATAAACATATCACCATCTGACGTTACATGGAAACCATACATTGTTGGTGGTATGCTAACTCTACTGGAACGACGAAGAGGTAATGAATTGTCAACTAGCTCAACTGGAATTTCTTCCTCTGGTTGAGTGCTAGTGTCTTCTAAGGTTCCTTCATTGGTTGAATCTTGAATCTCTTCAAGATCAATTGTGCTCCCACTGTCCTCTTTGCATATGAGCTCTCTCTTATGAAAGACTCCCCTTTGTGCTACAAATACCACGTTTTCACTAGCCTTGTAGAACAAATATCCAAAAGACTTTTGTGGGTAGCCAATGAAAATACATCTCTCACTTCTAGGTTCTAATTTGTCATGAGTCTCTCGTCTAATGAAAGCTTCACAACCCCATACTTTGATATGTGATAACGAGGGGAATTTCCTAGTCCACGTCTTGTGAGGTTTTTTGGCAACCTTTTTAGTAGGGACAAGATTGAGGATGTGGGCGACAGTCTCAAAGGAATGCCCCCGAAAGGAAATAGGAAGGGTGGCTCGACTCATCATGGAACGAACCATGTCTAAAAAGGTCCAATTGTGTCTCTCAGCCACACCATTAAGTTGTCGTGTTCTATTTGGAGTCAATTGTGAAACTATTCCACATTCCTTGAGGTAGTCGTGGAACTCGATACTAAGATACTCTCCTCCTCTATCAGATCGTGGCATCTTTATCTTCCTGCCTAATTGGTTCTCGACTTCATGTTTAAACTCTTTGAACTTTTCAAAGGTTTATGATTTATGTTTGATTAAGTAAATATAGCCATATCTACTATAATCATCTATAAATGTTTCATAAAATCGATTAGCATCTCTTGTGCTAGATATAAAGGGTCCAGACACATCTATATGTATGAGGTCCAACAAACTTTCACCTCTTTCACAAGATCCAGTGAAAGGTGATTTTGTCATCTTGCCCAAAAGACAAGAATCACATTCATCATTTGGACTTAGGTCAAATGATTCCAAAACTCCATCCTTTTGGAGCTAGGCGATACGTTTCTTGTTAATGTTCCCAAGATGACAATGCTACAAGCATGCCTTGTTTAAGCCATTTGACGAATCAATGTGAAATACACTATTGCCTAAGCTATCAACACAAGTTACTGTTTCAAGGTAAAGATTTGAATATAAAACCATTTTTATAAACCAAAATTAAACCATTCAAATCATTAAATGAATAACGAAAACCTTGTCTGAACAATGCATGAAAAGAAATAATGATTCGCGTCATTTATGAAGAATAGCAACAATCTATCAAATCTAAACTTACTTCACTACTAAGCACTGGATAATAAGTCCCAATCTTGCTAATGAGAGAAGATCGCTTATTTCCCATGATTAGATTCATCCTCCCATGCTCCACCTCCTCACTTTCTTTTAGCCCCTGCAAATCAGAACAAATGTGAAAACCACATCGTGGATTAAGGACCCAAGAACGAGTAGATTCTGAGTTATTAGTTTGAATAGTGTATATACATGATTAAGATGGCTTCAACTCGCCATCTTTGATGTCTTGCAACCATGGCAAAATAACATGAACTGTAATCGAACCGAAAAACCTAAGATTTTAGTGGTTTGGTTAACCAAACCGGAAATGTCAAAAAATTTTGGTTCGGTTAACCTAAAAATTGGTATGGATTTTCGATTTTGCGGTTCGGTTTTTGAATATTTTAAACACCCCTAACCAAGTACTTTAATGGAACTCTTGATTGACACATCACAGATCTCATAACATTAAGAACGTGTTTGTGTTTGCTCTCCACAACTCCATTTTGTTGTGCAGTGTAAACACAAGAAGTCTGATGAACAATCCCATTATTATCATTAAAAGTTTTAAAACAAAAATTTATAAATTCATTTCCATTATCGGTCCTTATGGTTTTAATAACAACTTGAAATTGATTTTTTAACATGTTAAAAAATGTAACATAACGTTGAAAAACTTCTTCTTTAGATTTAAGAAGAAAGACTCAAGTAGCCCTAGTGAAATCATCCACAATAGTAAAAAAGAATCTAAAACCACCTATACACTCAATATGATATGGTCCCCACACGTCTAGATGAATGAGCTCACCAAGAACCTTAGTTACATGAAGACCATTATGAAAAACATCCCTAGTCTGCTTAGACTTATGACAAACCTCACAAGGAGGTAAAGAAACATCATTAAAACTAAGTTTATTTTTAAGAATTTTTAAGGCTTGATACGCTGGATGACCAATTCTACTGTGCCAAGTAGACTTAGAGACACAACAAACATTTTTAGCAATAGAGGACTTATTACCTGAAACATGGGGATCAAGATAATAAAGTCCCCCTGATTGATTACCAATCTCCACCGTCCCCTTGGACTGTGAATCCTAAATATGAAAATTATGTTCATAAAAAACAATTTCACATTTAGTATCCTTACAAAGCTTATGAACAGATAGCAAGTTAACATTGAAATCAAGAACTACAAACACATCAAATAGAGTAAGAGTGTTTGACAGTTGCATGTTTCCAATTATATTAATTTGTGCTGAAGAACCATTTAGGTGACTAACCCTTAGGTTCAGTTTAGATATATCAAGAGAATCCTGAAGATGTGACTCAAAACTAATCATATGTTGACTAGCTCCAAAGTCAATAACCCACTTATTATAATTAGTACTAAGAAAAGAGTTACATGGAATACCTGCCATATTGGCATTGCAGATGTTTCATCCAACGCTTCTTTACTTTCACCAATAAGATTGAGAAACTTAGCATATTGCTCATTAGTCAAATAATGAAAATCATTACCATTATCATTAATTCTAGACCTAGAAGACTCGGTATGAAAAACAAAAGTAGAAATACTAGAGAAACTTTTTGTTTTGATTGTTAGATTCAGACCTTGGTTTAAAATCCTTAGGATACCCTATTAACTTGAAACACTTTTCTATAGTGTGACCTTTACGACCACAATTTTTACACTATGGTATTTGACCTTTAGATTTAGAATTCTTCTGATCAACAAATTTAGATACAAAAGCGAAAGACAAAGTTTTAGAATTGGAGTTCAAAGAATTTGAACTATGATTTTTATTTGACTCCTCACGAGAAACTAAAGAGAAAACAGTTGTAACAGATGGAAGAGGTTCCATTAACAAAATATGACTTTTTACCTGATTATAAGACTCATCTAACCCACTCAAAAACTTCATTAATTTCATTAACTTTGAATAATTTTTGAAATTATTTGCAGCTTCACAAATACACTCAGTAACATTAGTTAGGCCATTACATTCTTTCCAATAAGAATATGATTTACTAAAATAATCAGATAACGGAAAACTACCCTATGTAAGTGAACTGATTTTTTTGATGGACATTGAAAATAACATAACCATCAGTTTTATGATAAGTTTCAGACAATTCATTCCATAATTCTTGAGCAGTTTTAGAACACACATGATTGGCATATAAGTTTTCAGAAATAGATCCAAGAATCCGAGAACAAGTAATAGCATTAGCACGTTCCAATTTAGATTCTTTAATAGGATCATTAGCATGTTTAGGAACAGTTCCATCAGTAAAACCTAGTTTATTATGAGCTTTTAAGGATCTAACCATAGAACTGCGCCATATTCTATAGTTTTCAGTTCCTAAAAACATGAAATTTATAATACTAGTAACAATATTATCAGATGGATGAACATATAAAGGATCATCAAAGTTTGTAGCAGGATCAGGCTTGGACCCACTGGAGGATTCAATCGCAGAACCAATCATATTAACAAGCAATCAAGAACAAACAGATAAAACCAAAAATTAAAAACAATTTGAAAGACAATATGGAATACCTTAAAGTCTAGATGGTCATAACTGTATGTTGGGGCCCAAGACAAGCGATCACAGAGTCAAGAAAACAACAATAAACAACAAGAAAGTAATCGGCGTACACAAGAAGACCAAAATCTAGAACAATATAAAAAAGTAAGGTACAAGAAAACCTCACAGACAGTCCAGAAGAGCTTATATCAACTCAGAGAACCGATCGACTCTCACGATCCGTTCTCTACTAAGGTTGATCGGTGATGAACTCTGATCCTTAGAGAGTTATTTCAGATCAACGAGAACTAGGGATGAGCATGGGTCGGTTTGGGTCGGTTTGTGACATCCCCATTTTCACGGCCAGAAAAGACTGATTTTGTTTATGCTTTCTTTAAAAATCAGAGTAATATTTTAAATAAAAGTGTTGCGAAATTTGTCCCAAAACAATATATGATAAAGATTTATCAAAAGCATTTCCGTAGAAATGTATTTCATTAAAAAGACTCGGGATGTCATGTTCGATACAGATCATAAGCATAAACAATACAATATAGACCTTACTACATTATTCCGTATTTACAGGCCTAAAATCCATTAATCTCTCATCCCAAGACATCACATCTGTGCTCATGCGCCACTACCTGTAATACAAGAAACTGAGTGGGTCGGGCTTGGGAGCCTGGTGAGCACATAGGGTTTTCAACCCACAATAAATAAGTTTATTAACTTTATCAAACCAAACAAACCCGATTACCCGTTCCCGTTATCCTCACTTAACGTCCCTAAAACATCTAACACAAGGGACCTAGTCTAAGGACTATCATCGGGATGGACACTACTCCTAAGGGGATTCCTCAGTAATAAATGTCCTTAAGGCAACCATGTGGGGAATGGAGTACATCTGGTGAGCACACAGTTCAAATAAACACCTACAGGTTGCGAGCCTGCTAGTGTTCCACTGGACTGTCTAGAATAGTCCGTGGTCGTCATCTATACTCCGCTAGATGACTGGATCATCAATAACATCTAAAACGAGGCCTCTCATTATTTTATTTTGTCACACAACAACTATTACATCTACCCATGTTTTACCCAACATATTTTGTAGATATAAAATACATATATAGTTTAAATCATTGAAAACATGTATAAAACGTTCATCCAGCATAGATAGCAAGTATTCAGATAATATGCACACATAGCAGAAAATTTATATAAAATACTTCATATCTATGTGTAAGCTGAAAGTAACTATGCACTCACCTGAAAAAGGTGGTGATTCTGCCTTCGAGCAGCGCTTCGTTATCTCAAAACAATTATCTCTCGATAAAACCTAGTATCAATACCACTATGGTTTCGTCTAACGTTAACTGTGACTAATTAATAGTCTAGCTATTATTATTATTATTATATAAGCGTTAAACAACACTCTATATAACTCATAATAATAGCCCAAATAATTATTTTAAGGTCCTAATAATGTTACTATATTAAAACATAAGCTATACTAAAGATAGGTTAGGTACAACTCACTTACAGCGGGTTTCCTTGGAAATCGGGCTCCGCCGGAACAGCGTTTCTGAGCCGAAAGGCTCTTTTCTTGAGGCTTCTGGAGCCTCGGGGCTTCCTTCGGGTGCTAGGGGGTTTACCTAGACCTTAGGGGGGGGGGGGGGGTGGGGCTTTAGAGAGAGAAACTAGAGAGATAAATAAGGGTTTGAAGGTGTGAAGAGAAGTGAATGTCCGACACCTCTATTTATAGGCTGAATTCCTGATGGAATTGCCGAGTAGGAGGACCTACTCGCCGAGTTGGGGCATGTGGCAGCCTTCTGGTGGTGCCACGTGTCCAATTCTGGTGGTGCCACGTCACCCCCTATCGCGTATCAGCCTTCAAACTTAGAAAAATCATAACTCTCGCATACGAGCACCGTTTTCGACGTTCTTTTTTTCAACGCGTAGGTAAAATCAATATCTACAACTTTCATTTAGACTCCATCGGCTAATTCTCGACCAATCTCAAATTTAACAGTAGGAGGCGTTTAGACTGTTAAATGACCGCGAAGAATTCGTAACTTCTTCATACGGACTCCGTTTTTGTCTATCTTTTTACCGTTGAGTTCCTATTAATGATATCTTCAACTCTCATTTAGGTCGCATAAGTCAAAAACCGCTCGAACTAAAATTCGAGTTTCGGGCCGTGCACTGCTAAGCCGAATCTTAGAAAAATCATAACTTTCTTCATACGAAGTCAGATTTGGGCGTTCTTTTTATGGATTTTCTCAGTTTAACATATTCTACGACTTTCGTTTAGATCACTAAGACTAAAAAGTCCTCCATCGTAAATTCACTATTTACGCTTCCCGGTGCCGTGCCGGTTCCGTCATGAAACTTCGACGGGCCATAACTTTTTCGTTATAACTCGGATTTCGACGTTCTTTATATGTACGGAAACCTTGTGACATATTATACAAATTGGTTAAGATTATTTATTCTAAATAATCTTTTGTCGAAAAGTCGTTTTCGATCCCTATTGCCTCTAAATTGACTAGCCCAGATCTACGGGCGTTACACATTTTTTTGGCTAAAACCAAACCAAACCAAACCGTAGAAAGTCGGTTTTTCGGTTTTTAAACCCATATAGGTTCGGTTTTTTGGTTTTCCAGGTTGGGTTTATGGGTTCTCGGTTTTAAACCATGGGTTTATGAGCTCCTGTATTTTTTCTAGTTTTTGGGTTCACACCTAGTGAAAGTACATTGCGATAAATAGTATTGTATCTACTTTAAATATACTAAAATAAATAATACGGATTCTAGTATTCAGCATAAAAGTGTTCGAAAGATCGAAGTTTAACACTACTAGCAGTTTGTTATAAATAAACATAAAGTAATAAAAGGGATAAAGTCTAAAATTAAAGTTTAAAACATAATAAATAATATATATGTGGGTCGGTTCGGTTTTTACGGGTGGTTTTTTACATCAAAACCGAACCAACCGTTATTTTTTGGTTTTTGTAAAATTCAAACCTAAACCGTTGGTTATTGCTTTGGTTTTGGTTATGTCGTTTTTTTCAGTTTTTGGTTCGGTTTTTGCTCATTCCTAGCGAGAACAACCGACCGATCCGGTAGAAGAGAGCAATCTCCAGTCAACAAAAGAACAAGAAACCAAGAACATGTCTCGTAATTTGCAAGAGACACATACAACTTACAGTAACCAAGATCGAAGCCACAATAAAGAACAAATCGATTTATAAAAAAAACGAGACAGAAACCCTATATTTTCACACGAATTGTAAGAAGAGAATCTAGTTTTCAAAAGGAAAAACTAGATCTAAACATATGTGAAGATCCAGTTATGATAAAAAAGAAACAAGTATAGTTACCTTGATTCACAGAGAAGACGAAGCTTCGACGAACGATCAGAGACCAGAATCGAAGCCTTACAGCTCTGATACCATGTGAAAATTTTTAGAAACACGATTTCCCAACATCATATATTCTATTATATCATTTGAGGATCAATAGACATATGATTTTCATCAACTTACAGGGGAAACCTCACTAAAAAAACCTACACTACTCTCTGTACAAATCTCTCAATCTAAAACTAACATATATATAAGATTTGATAACCGCTTGTACAAACCCTAAGAACAAACCCTATCAGAGAAGATATAATGAAAGAACATGAGAGCATATGAAAAACTAATTGAACTTGTGAATGAGCTCTCTCCACTTGTTTAGTATCCAGGTCACACGGGATCTGAAGATCCGCATGTAAACCCAGAAAATATGCTCAATTTACAAATTATACCCTTCACCGTTCCATAACTTAACCTGCGAAACCTCAAAGACAAGAATACAACAAAATATATCCAATATGAAAATAAATAAAATGTTAGTTTGATTTTATATTTTATAAAACCATTATTTATTTCAACATCAAGTCTCACCAAGTTAGGTTGTAATTAGGTTTGTTATTCAAACCGAAACCAGCCATTAAAACTGCGAACCCAAACCCAACAGTTTGGATATTGGGTTCGGTTTTAAAATATAAGAAAATGACAGTATCAGTTTAGGTTTGGTTTTAAGTCAAATATAGAATACATAATATCTAATAAACATATACATATTCCATACTTATATTTCCAACCAATTAATAGAAACACAAAAAACTAGTCTAGCCATTAATAACATAATTAAAAACAAATATAATTTCCATATACACAAACGTTTGAACGTAATCTCATTATTTACCAAGGTCCTAAATAACACGCCAATGCGTGCCATGGCATCAGGGCGGGGTGTAGATGCCACGAAAACGACCTAGATGGTTGTGAAAAGCTTGGTGGCCAAATAACGTGGTAATGCGTGAAAATGCTTGAAAATGCACGTTTTTTCCATAACGAGGTTTTTTCTAAAAGGCCTCCTATGGATCCGAGGTTTCGACATGCTTTGCAAGCAACTTCACCATCTCCGACCCACAGTTCATCCCCATCTCTATATCATATCATCTTGATAGATCATCTCGATCAACATGCATCCTTATTGCATTAGCCAATGTTAGAAATACGAGGTAATAAAGACACTTGGATATTCTCAGAATTGTGATTCCACTTTCAAATCAAAGTATTTGGGTGATACTCCCTAATCTTTAATTGGATAAGACTCATAAGAGAAAATAACAGAGAATGAAAATGTATGAATTTCGTGAGTACTAGAAAACTGACCAAAAATTGGTTAAAAACTTTCTTTGTCTAAAAACTGTCAAAACTGTCATAAAACAGTTTTCTCAATAGTCAAAACTGTTGAAGGGCTTCGCCCCTGCTCCCTGAGGCGCTGCTCCCGGACCCCTGTTCGTTCAGGGACTTCGCCCCTAAATGCCAATCCACTTTTAATTTTGAATAAACTTAAACAAGTGTGCACTCCGCACCTTCCTTACTTGTTTAATATCCATCAAGATTGATTTTTAGTCAATAAGTCAACCCATTACACTTAAATACAATTAGTAAAACAAATCACCAACAACCAAGGCCCATATCCTTTTAGCTAAACCCCACCCGTTCATCATTTTCCTCATAGCCGATCACCACCACCATCCCATTTTTCAGCCTACATTGAACCTCCACTTGTTCAACTTCATCACAAACCAACGCCATCAAGTCCTTCTCCATCACTTCAAATCGAAAAAAGTGAAGGGTAAAAAGGAATGTGTCCTCGAGCTTTCAAGGAGGGTGAGAGACGAAGAGGGGAGAGAAAACGAAATGAATTTTTATTCTTTGATTTTGACCAGCAACCAAGAACCAAGAAGTTGCTGAAGTGTGACTGATCTAAAGAAAAAAGGAGATGGTTGTGTAACGACCAAAAATTTCAACCAATTTAAAAAATTTCGAAAACAACCCGATTCCATTAAAGTTATTACAAAAAGGTTTTCAATACAATTTATTTTAAGTATTCCTAGAATCTCATCACAATACAAACACGAGCGGTACGATCACGCCTTCGCCTTGCCACGGTCTCCTGAAGAACCTGAAAAACATTAAACCACAACTGTAAGCCCGAAAGCTTAGTGAGATATCCCCAAAATACCAACCACATATACCATACACGCATAACATGTCATACATATCCGATCACAGAACAGCCATGCACTTCAGGTCTACTGTGGGACTGGTCCGCCGCACCGGCCAACAGTCCACCTGGTCCACCCTCCGAATCTACTCATTTACCTCGAGTCTACAGTGTGATTGGTCCGCCCGCACCGGGCCTTCAATCCACCTGGTCCACTCTCCGAATCTAACCACATACATCGAGTCTGCAGTGTGATTGGTCCACCCGCACCGGGCCTTCAATCCACCTGGTCCACTCTCTAAGTCTACAGTATGACTGGTCCGCCGCACCGGGCCTTCAGTCGGCCTGGTCCACTCTCCGATCCTCGACACGTCTGGTCCGCCCTCTTGGGGCCTACAGCCTATCCAGACCGCTCGCTGGGCCTTAGGGACAACTGGTCCGCCCTGGGTATCTTGGCTTACAGCACAAAGCAGGACCCGCCTCAACCCAACTCCAGTCCAAACAACCATGTGCACATCAACATACAATCATATAGCAATTCACAGTCAAGAAGCAGATCAAACAGATCACATAACATATCATCATCCTAACCAGGATACCGACCTAACCGGTCACTAGCATAGCATCACCCTATCTCTCAGGATACTGATCTCAACCAGGTCTCTAACATATACCATCCTAGCTACCAGGATGCAACCATATCAAGCAATAACATAACAACAAATACCCGGATCTCAATCCGATAAGGGTCGGCCTTGGTGCCTTAGACCCTGTTGATATAGTGAGGATAACTCACCTCGAAACTGCCGACTGAACAGATAACCCAAGCTGCTCTGATCACTGATACGATCTCCACCACTGGACAACCACCAAAGCACTGAACTCAAAACAATATCCAACAATTACCAAAATGTCCTGGGAAATCAACTGGTCAACCCTTGGTCAAGGACAAGGTCAAAGTCAACCCCTGACTGACTCTACTCGCCGAGTCAACCCAATGACTCGCCGAGTCAACCCAATGACTCGCCGAGTCCCCATGCTCAACATTCCTTCAACCCGCGACCCCACCCGCCGAGTCACCCCGAGACTCGCCAAGTCCAACAACTCTGAGTCCACACACACACACAACTCACCGAGTCATCCCTTGACTCACTGATTCACGGTTCAACCAGAAAAGATTGGGACTCTTCGACAAGACTCGCCGAGTCCAAGAACAGACTCGCCGAGTCTGAGGCTATATTCAACCTACTCGCCGAGTTGTTCTTACAACTCACCGAGTTCCAGACCATCTTCATCCAGCTCGTCGAGTTCCAGCTCATCTTCAAGCAACTCGTCGAGTCTACTCATGTGACTCGCCGAGTACCACCGGTCTGAATCCATACCGAAGCATTCCAGGCCATGCAATTGATCCAAAACGTAGATCTAGCCTCCTACAACCCATCCATCACGTAAAGTGGCAAACTTTACGTGAATCCAAAGAGATCTAGGCCTTTTACACTTTAGGGCTAGGGTTTGGGACATGATGGCTTCACTAAACACTCAAACACAGGGACTTTAATACACTCTAGACCTTCTCCCTACCAGATCTGAGGTAGCAACCTCAGATCTATCCTTCAATCCCAAGATACCACAAGCCAAACCTCTCACCCATTCCAAAAATGAAGAATCTATATGAGTAACAGCCCAAGAACGAGATAATACCTCAAAGAACGCCCCAACAGCAAGGAAACTCGAATCCAAACAAAGCCCCTTGCTCCAAGCCTCCTACCCTTCAAGATTTCCTCAACAATTGCTTCTCCAAGCTTCCAAATGCCACTTGATCCACTCACACACGAAGGTTAGGGTTTCTGGACTTGAGGAAGAGTAAAGAGGCTGGGGGAATGGATGTTATGATCTTTATATAGGGCTCAACCCCGAGAATTAGGGTTTTCTCCACTCAGCGCCTACTCGCCGAGTCCAGCCGCCGACTCGCCGAGTCGACCACTTAACACGCGACCCATTCGCGACCCTACTCGCCGAGTCCACCCATGGACTCGCCGAGTTCCTTTTTTTCAATTTACTCTTTTAGCCCTTCAACTCTACTCTTGATATTTCGGGATGTTACAGGTTGATTCATCGATCTTGCGGTGTATCTGGGATCTATTCAGAAAGGGAAAGAAGCATGTCCTTGACCTGCATAGAGAGGAGAGAAAGAAGGGTTTACCATTTTTAGCAGATCAAAATCAAAGAATAAATTTTTTTAACAGATCAACATAACTTTAAAAAAAAAAAAAAAAAAAAAAAAAAAAAAAAAAAAAGCTTAATACCATTTTTATAGATCAACATAACTTTAAAAAAAAAAAAAAAAAAAAAAAAGAAAAAAAAAAAGGCTTAATACCATTTTTATAGATCAACATAACTTTATGCCTCTATAAAAAAAGCAAAAACACTCAGGACCTAGTATTCAAGTTAATATCAAATAATTGGTAGTTTAATAAGTTTTTTTTTATTAATATAAAAGAGACAAATCATTTGAATAACAGACAAATATACATAACATACAAAGTCATTGAGAAAATATATGTAGGAAAATACAAAATTAGTTTAAAGATTTTTGTGTAAATAATATGTTTCTTTCTATTAAGTTCTGCATAAGAATTCAAACCTACCAATACCATTAGCCAAGATTTTGAAAACAAAAAGTGGGATAAAAAATTAAAAAATATTACCTCAAAGAGGGGAAAATAAACAAAACATTCAAATAAAAAACTTATAAATGTTAGAATCTTGATAACTGAAGCGAGCAAAACAAAATGAAAACGAAAACGATACTAAGGATGAGACCGATGGCAATACAAGTACATTTTCTGGAGCTCTTTTGCAAGTCTTTTGTTTCCACCAGCTGATCTATCCCACGTCGGACAAATGAACTTGCATGGGCCACATGACTCTCGATGTCGTTCAGTTGTTGTCCTTGAGCCTCAACTAACACAGCCATGTCCAAGAAGATCTGGTGTAGTTCGATCAGATTCTTCTCTATTTCCATAATTGCATCGTGTCTTTCTTGGATTTCGGAGATCGTGTCCACGATTTGACCTCGACCCTGTTCCTGGATTGCTTTCTGAACAAAATCTTCAGCTTTTCCACTAGCTATCAAACTATCAATTAACTCGTCATTGGGTTTCTCACCGGTGATGGTGAAGTATCTTCTCCCCATAGTCTCCTTGTACTCATCGTTGATTTGAACTCGTAACGCCTGAAAGTCATCCATCATGATCTTGAGCTTCTTACCCAGACCACCGACGACGGATGTCCGGGTCCGGTCAGCCGACGACCCAGGTCCACAACCTGCGATTTTCCGGTGTTCAAGGTTAGACTTTTCAAGTGCTTCTAGCTTGCCCTTGATGTTTTTTGCATGCTTTAACACTTGTGTGAAATCTGAATCCATCTTGGATCTGAGCTGCTTCATCTTACTGGCATTTTGGATCGTCTTGCTCTCTTTATTTGAATCTTGGAGCTTCTTGTAGAGATTTTCAACAATCATCATGTCTTGTTTCACATTCTCGACGTCGTGGAAGAACTTGTCAAGATCAACTGTTTCATTTTGGACACCACCCCCACCCTGTCCACCCTCTATGTCGTCAAGGTATGCTTGTTTCTTTAAATCTAGATATTGCTTAAAAGAATTAGAAAATAAATCGTTCATGTTGTCTGAAAAAAGAATTTGAGAGGTGGGATTTTGGGTATAGTTTCTCTTCTTTAAAGAAGAGATATCTTTATGCAAGATTAATGAAGGAAGAAGAAATGTTGTCATGTTGCAATTGAGATATTGGAGAGCCATTAAGTTTTGCAAAGTCAATGGATATGATTCTTTGCATATAATTGGCGTCCAAAATATTGTGCCGAAAAATACATAAACTATTAATCTGATTTTTTATGTTATTTTTTAATCAAAATTACTTATTATATAAACCAATAATAACGATTGAGATGTCCGTTAAAAAAATGATTGAGATGTGCCATCATTTATTTTGTTAAATCACTCTATATGGTTCTCATAATTTCTCAAATCATATATTTGTGTTGCTAATTCGATCAAACTTAAGCAGAAATTATGTGAATAACATAGATAACTTTTTATATGAATATGTAATTAAAAATTAAAAAATAATAATATTAAAAACAAGTATGTTTTTTTTTTAGAAAACAACTAATGGTATAAAATCTCAATTGTTTTTATAGAGAGCGTGTTCTTGATTTTATGGCTAATACTATGGGCCGGGTGATCAACAAGGAACATGGGTAGCACTAGCTAGCGCTTTCAAATTCTTTATTTATGGAACATTAAGAATCGATTGTGGTGACTACCTTCATCAATAATGTGATAGTACTTATGGATCAAAGACATGCCTACATGTAACTTGGATTGTATAAACTTTAAAAGCGAAATTAATTACTAATAGTCATTTGATGAAAATTTCAGCAACCAGATGAGTGGTTGAACATACATAATAAACAACTAAAATTTGAACAAGAGTCATGTCACAGAATGTAAATCAATCTTGAGATGTTCTGTCCAATAATGAATAAGAACAGGAGTTGCTATAACTAGATAGAGTTTCCAAAGTAAAATGTCAAAATATTAAAACTAATTAATCTCGCCATTTACAAATGATGTCGAGTTTTCTTTGGATGCACATCATATATGTTGGATGGTATTTGTGCATGTCCGGTTCAGTTACATAAATTAAAAAGTGAAAAGGAACTTTTAATTGCTACTCCAATATTATTATATTGTTATATTTATAGAAAAATAAAATATACTGCTTATTGGTTTTATATATATATATATATATATATATATATATATATATATATATATATATATATATATATATATATATATATATATATATATATATATATATATATATAGACTATTGTAGCTTTTTGAAGTATCGAAAGTGATACATAACTATAAAATTCAAACTCAAAGTGTTTATTTGGTTCATCATGTACAAACTCCAACTTCTGAGCTAGCTAGGCTTCCAATTGTTAAGATCATTATTTGTGCTTGTAAGTCATGGGGCTTACATAGCGGTTAATTTGTTGTCATTGTTGCTGCTCTTTTAACGAATCCATTGTAATAAGGTTACACCTTAGATCCCTCTCTTGGATCTGTTTAATCATATTAGACAATAATAAATTTCATCAAAACATGTCACCTCATGATCAAATAATTAAATAGTGTGAGTCATAACTCATAAGTAACCAAGAAAGTGATTATATCTCTTACCTCTAATACTGAAATGACTCTTAAATGCTCTAAACATTCTTGTAGCAATGACTTCTCCAGGGTTACAATCTCTACTAGCTCTGATAGTGTGATGATGGTGTTAGGTGCCTGTGTCATTAATTTACAATAGTAACAAAGAGATAATATTATATGCACTTTGTACACAAAAAATAGTTCCACGACACACAATAATAATACAAATGAAAGAGTACATTGGCATCTAGGAATAGCTTACCATGGGAGAAATTGAAGATAAAACGGACTTGATTGTGTCAACCAAATCTGATGTGTATCGAAAAGCGATTGAAGCTGATTCAAGATCCACCTATACAAAAACCTTGCACGTATTAATATTTACTTTATGAATCATATATATGGTTTTCTTATTAACTAAAGAATTTGTTACCTTGGCTCCTTCAATAAGGGGTATCCTGCAAACAACGGCGTGTAA
This sequence comes from Lactuca sativa, assembly GCF_002870075.4. Taxonomy (NCBI): domain Eukaryota; kingdom Viridiplantae; phylum Streptophyta; class Magnoliopsida; order Asterales; family Asteraceae; genus Lactuca; species Lactuca sativa. The sequence continues at coordinate 55,836,573 of NC_056625.2, forward strand.
ATAATCTTTCATCATGGAAACATTCACAATGTGTCCCCTTTCAATGTTTCCCCATGCCTCTAACATTTTGGTCTAGCAAATAGTCGTTGATCATGAATTAAATGAATGTAAAATGTACACTTTATCAAATTATGTTGTATATAGGTAATAGAAAGATTACTGACTTGAGAATGTAGGATCAAATTAAGTTTCATTTCTAGCTTTTCTTTTTGTAATTGTAACCTCTTTTGTACCACTGATTGTCGCAACTTTTCCATACTCTCCCTTGTATATAACAAATCATTCTGCAATAAAAAGTATATTTTGATTAAAAAGGAGTCTGTATATATAGAACATACATTCTCGACAATCTATCCTCATATATTTTATGTTTTATAATGATTCAGTTTGAAGGTCAATTGTCAAATAAACTAAAGGTGACATAAAATTGATTTTATTGAAGAAGTGGCATACATACTATACATACCTCACATTGGACAACTAAGTTATCATGAACAACTTGTGCTCTAGCATTCGCATACCTCCATTGCATCCAACTATTCTGCAGCAATCTCAACTGATGAATATCCTCTATTGTATCTTTACTTGATTCCGAACACAAGGAAGAACGCAGCTTTGATCCTCCTTTCTTACCCTTGATCAAATCCAAACCCATGTGCAGAAGATTCTTCTTACCCTTGGATGAACTAGGAGGCTTGGAGCTTGAAAATGATGGATATATCGGTGATAATGATCCCGGTCTCGATGGGGATGAATCCCATTCATGTGGAGAAGACACAGAATTTGCCCTTTTCATAGCTGTCTTAACCCTACATTTCTTGGGAGAATTATGCATGGATGTTATTGATGAGTTCATGTACTTCGATGAAACTTCATATCCAGAGTTCATAGAACTCAGTGTGGGTGACATATATGACGCTAGAGAGTTTTTCCCAGAACCAAGATCACTTATTTCTGAATTATCGGTGGAAGAATCCAACTTCATCGGATAAAATGGTGATCTCCGGCGAAGAGCGTTTTCATCTACTGATAATCTCCCAGGCTGTATAACCTGGTGCGAGTCAAAAAAATCTGATGACTTCGAAGAGGAAGATGACGATACAGAAGATGAAATGGATGATCTTCCCGGAATAATCTTTCCGATTCCACTGTAAACGGGCGTTCGATGCTCCTTGAAGGAGCTTTTTGTACTGGAATGGCTCTCCGAATGTCTGAACTCCCTGCAACTTTTTTGTTTACTGAGAAACATCGAGTATCCGGATCTTTTGACACCATCTTTTCTTTCGTTACCAAGGTTATCGGAAAGAGCTGTGACAGCGGTTGTGGTGGTGTTTGGTGGATTTTCTTTCTGTGATTTTGATGAGTGGGAAGTAGAAGAAGGCCATAGTCCACGAATAAATCCAGTATGTTTGTGTTTGGCTGATGATGATTGTTTAGGGTTAGAAAGAGTATGGTTATGGTTTGGAGATTGTGGTGGTGATGATGGTGTGGCGATGGGTGAAAGATAACGAGAGCTCACTTCTCGTTCTCGCGACTTCTGCCGGCGAGTTTGATCGGAGATCATGGTGGAGAGTGTGGGTGTGTGTGAGTGAGAGATTTGCGTTTGTTGGATATGTTGTATTTGTGAGAAAGTTGAGAAGAAAAACAAACTTTCCGCTCAAAATATGCAGGCTAAAAAGGATATTGCGCCTGCGAGAAGGTGAATTTACTATATTGTCCTTGTTGGTCATTGTGTTCTTTCCGGTGACAAGGGTAATAATGGAATTTGATGTGATTTGAAATGTGAATTGCGAATGAAAATATAGAACGGACAATTTGAAGTTTTGAAAAGCCGGCATCACAGTACTTAAAAATCGTAAACTTTGATTTTTTTAGATAAAAACCTAATTCGTATCAAGTAAATGTAAAATCGTAAAAATAATAGTTACTAAATTTTAATATAAGATAGATATTCAACAAACATTTATTGTTAATTTATGATCAAATGTTAAACAGGTTATATGTATAGTTACTATTTTTTATATAAAAAGATAATATCAAGTAAATGTAAAATCGTAAAAATAATACTTACTAAATTTTAATATAAGATAGATATGCAACAAACATTTATTGTTAATTTAGGATCAAATGTTAAACAGATTATACGTATAGTTATCATATTCTTATCACTTACTAATTAAACGGACATATAAATATTTAATATATTTGCTTTAATTGTAAATAAATGAAACTTATAACCAGATTTCCAAATGTCTAGTTACACATTTTGTTGAAGTTCTGTTTGTACATTACACACTATTTTTAAGTATTAATCACCACCTAAAGATTGTTGACATGTCCACTATCAATCTTTTATCATATATCTTATGCATCAAATCATTCTCAATTAAATAGATAACCTAAGTATTTAATGGTTGGTGTTAATATATCGTAAATTTAGATGAAATTGATTCGCATGGACTTACATCTAGAGTAATATCAATGTGACACAATTAAAAAAAAATTCTCACCCTAAAACTAAAAGATGGAAAGCAAGATAGATACTTGTTATTGATCCCTTGTCTCTCTCAAAAAATAATAATAATAATAATAATAATAATAATAATAATAATAATAATAATAATAGTACTCTCCACATCTTCATTAACAATAACAACCCTAAAAAGTTCATCGAGTCCACTTTTATCTGATCTTGTCTCGTGTATTTTTGAAGATTGAGCATGCCATTGAAGGGCTTGACACATAGACTAGAAACTGAAACTAATACTTTAATTTTGTCATTAAATCTTGATTAACTACCTAAATAGAGTTGAAAGAGAAATATAAACAACGGAATCTTAAATTTTGAACGAGGCTAGTCACTTCTAGCTAAAATGGGACACTGTTGTTGGATTTTGAATTACAATCACCAATTGGAAATTTCAAGGCTTGCACACTTTGTCGAATCCCTAGCGTTTATTGGATTGTATTGGTGAATAACATCATCTTCATCATCATCTATTTTTAAAAACCATATGGGTAGTAAATGGTTGCTTCTTCAATGATTGCTTTTAGGAGAAGAGATGTGCATTAGATATGAGAGATGGCTTGCACTGTTAATCTGTTATAGTTGGTCATCTTTTTTTTATATGTATATATGAATCTATCGAGTGACTTGTAGCCACCATAATTTAAACACTTAAAACCATTATAAATAAACATTTGCCATAACGTTTTGACGGATATAGTCCAACAAGTGTGCACAAGGCCCAGTTATAGAATTTGGACTGGCCCTTTTCCTTAACGGGTTATGCCATTTTAAAATAAAATGGGTTGTATGGTCCTTTATGCATGATTTGATATTGTTATGGATTTTTGACATAAAAACCCTTAAGTTATATATATATATATATATATATATATATATATATATATATATATATATATATATATATATATATATATATATATATATATATATATATATATATATATATATATTTTCCACAGATACCTCAAATATCAGAAACTTTGTTCGATTTTGCCATTTATCCTTATTTTACCTTCTATGACCAGTATCCCATCTCGTCTTCTTCTTAACACAAAGTAGCCACCATTAGGGGTGTCAATTTATGACACGACAAAAATACACGAAACGAAACAAAATCGGGACGAAATCAAAATTCGAATTCGTGTTCGTATTGTTTTCGTGTCAAGATTAAAAAACACGATGTCGTGTCGTGTCGTGTCGTGTTCGTGTTCGTAAATCGACACGAAATTGACATGATTCAGCATGTGGTTGTCGTGTTCTTCGTGTTTGTCATTTTTGTCGTGTTATATATATTTAAGTATGAACGAAATACACTAATAGTTATGTAATATTATATTTGTCGTGTCGTGTCGTGTTGTCGTGTTTTAATTGGGTCATTTTCGTGTTAATGAAAAAAAACGTGACTTCGTGTCGTGTCGTGTCAGACAAAAACACGACACGACTGCCCAATTTGACAGCCCTAGCCACCATCACATGTGTGTAGCTAGCCACCACCATTGTCAGTAGCCGTCTCTGACGATCACCATCTTCGATTTTGCCCTTCACCACCGTCTGCTTGTTCAATTAACAGGAGCCAAAGAAACAAGAATAAAAAAATGCAGCTCTCTCACTCTCCAAAATCGATTGAATGTTCTTCTTTCTCTTCTGATTTAGATCACTAATTCGCACAAGTCATATTCTTTTTCCTTCTCAAAATCGCTCACACTACCACCAAATTCGCCGCTTCTTCTTCTCTAGATTCGATTGCAGGTATTTCTCCCCCTTTCCTCTTCTCTTTCTGATTCGAATAGCCCCACACCCTATTCCAATGTCAAAATCGATATGTTGGGTTATTGGTGGTTGTTGGTGGTTGAAGGTGGATGCGGGTCCGGTGGTTAACTGATGCTCTACCAGGTCTGATTTTGGTGTGTTGGTGTTACCTTAGACTGGAAAAGCTTGTGGTTGTGGTCTTGGTTGTGTGATGGAAATAACAATGAGTGATGACTGTTTCAGGTTTTATGGTGTCAAGTGTGTAGGTAAATGGAGTGGAAGAGGTTGGATAATGGTGGTTCTGGTACGGTTTTGGGTTGAAGATGGATGAAGGTGGCTATGGTGGGTCTAAGGGTGGAAAGTTGGTAGGAAGATGATAGGTTGTGTTGGTGGTGGTTCAAGATTAGTGAAAATTTGGGGGGGGGGGGGGGGGGGAGGGGGGGTGGTTATGACAAAAAAAATAGACTTTGAACGTAACCGTTTTTTTTTTCTTTTGGTAAATTTGAGGGCTTTATGTCAAAAACTCTATTTTTATTCAAGAAACTTCTAATGTTGATTCATTGTTTTTCTTTTATGTCGAAAGTTATCAATGAGAGCAATCTCAATATTCTTGGGTAGAGGCTCACTACCTGCATTTTAATTCCTCTTATTACCACATCATCATGGGATGTTTCGACACTGTTGTTGTTTAGTTGAATCACAATAAAAAAACACTCTCGATTATTGTAATTTCAACAAATTTTGTGTTATCGAATCTCATTTTCGTAGTTCTGTCTCATTTTGTCAGGTACCTTTTAGTGTGCCTTTGGATTAAAGAAATCCTTAGGATTTGAATGTATTTAAAAGTAAAATATCATGGAATCCCTTGATTGATATGATACATTGTCTAGTTCCGGAATTTAAGGAGAGAAAAGAAGAGAAAGAGAAAAAAAATGTCAGGAGAGAAAAGGAGAGGAAAAGAAAACAAAATTTTCTTTTGTCTTTCCGAGTTGAAGAGAAGTGGAAAAAAAAAATTAATAATTTTGTTCTTTTTTTTCCAAATCCTCCCAAATTGAAAGGAAAATTAGGAGGGAAAGTGATTCTTCCATTTCCCTTCACTTCATTCCTTTAATGAAATTCGAAAACACAAATTTCTTTTATTTTTTTCTTATTTCCACTCACTTCCATTTTTTTCTGTCGTTAAGTTGAACTCAAGAACGGGAAAGGAATTTAAAATCCAATATTTTCTAAGATAAAAACTTTGTTTAATGGATTAAAAAAAAAAAAAAAAAAAAAAAAAAAAAAAAAAACCCTCCATGGACCCAAGGTTTCGAAATCTTATCCTTTATCATACTAGATTTAATTTAAAGCTTTCTATTTCCCAAGTAATCGGAAAAAATCTCAATGCCAACATTTAAATGTCACAAAGAAAACCGATTTTATATATATTCGAGATATAAATGAGATAGAAAACCCACTCCTACTCTCACTCTCAAGATCACTTCGCCAAACTATTGTTCAAATACTATTTACAATAACAGTAATTAGTAAACACAAAATTTCAAGTTGCTTACCTTCCATAATATATTTTTCAAAACAACGATGAATAAGAACAACTGAAGATAAATAGTTACGTGTGGTCTCATACATAATTTAATAAATTAACATCCAAAAGCATCCATAAATAAAGTATACAAACCAAATCTTACACTACTAACAACTACCCATAAATCTAAATATTAAAAAAAACAACACCACCACCCAAACCCAAATCAATGAAAATTACATCGTTCCAACATAGGATGACTATAATCAACATACTTCTCCCACAAAGGCTTATACTTCTCCATCCCAATCTTCAACCAAGGCTTCAAATTCCCATTAAAATGCAAAACAGCTCCATTCTCAATCACCTGTGCATCCACATTCGTATACCCCAACCCCAACACATGCCACCTCGGATCCAAAGCCTCAGTCAACCCATAAAACGTCAGCAGTCCAGGTGGCAGTGTCCCAAGCTTCCACAAACTCCTATCCACATTCTTCTCCTGCCAATAATGATAAATCCCAGTCACATTTCTCTTCCTCCACTCCACCAAATCAAACACATTCATCCCAAATGCCCACCCACATGCATCCGGGTCAAAGTGGGCCCGAATCAACGGGTGTGAATAATTCAAATACTTATGATACCTATGAAAAGTCTCTGTACATGTCTCAACTGCCCCATTCACATTCCCATTCAAGTCAACATTAAAAAGACCAGAAATGTCCTTTTGGACAACAACATCGTCATCTAGAAACACGAGTTTCTTCAAAGACGGGAAAACTTCCGGAATGTAGAAACGTAAATGGTTCAACATCGATAGATACTTCGGGTTCCGGAACTTTATCGGGGTTTTCCCTCCATCGTTGCTTCCGGAAAAATAATAATTCTGAGTGTCTGAATCTTGTAGCTGTTTAAGAACAGGGACATAAGAGGAATTTAACCACGTGAAATCTTCAAACTTTTGTACATCAACTGTCACCCCACGAAAACTGTTCATGCTAAACCATGCTTTCATTGCGTGAAAGTTGACTTCATCTGTGACTAAATGGAAGACTAATTTAGCAGGGTTTAAGGAATTTGAAGCGGTTGAATTTATAACTACAGATGTTGCTAGAATGTTGTCTGAAAAGACACAAAAGTGATGAAGATTGTTGTCTTTTAGTTTTGTCTCGATTTGGGTTTGACTTTGACTTTGACTTTTTATCTGTAACTCAGAGTGTTTGAACCATTCGGTTGTTAAGCGTACACCAAGACAATATAAACTTTTTGGGACTTCTTCAGCTGCGATTTGACCATATTTGTTGCTTTTTTCCATTACAGAACTTGTTTGTTCTTCAAGATCTTGGATTCTGGCTTTGAGTCGCATGATCATGGTGGCACTATCGTAGTGGAGTTGTTGGGCTTGAAAGAGTAAAAGGGCCATGTCTTTGACAGCTGTCTCGGATTCTTGAAGGGTTAGTGGGGCCCGCCTTAAGGCTGCATTTGAAAGAAGGATTTGGGAGTTTCGAATTTGAGCACTTAGTTCCCATGCGAATTGAAGGTTGTTGCTTTCTTTTGCAATTACAACAAAGGCTTTTGCTAATGAGATTTGGTCATTAAGTTGTCTTGTGATTGAATCAGGGTTTAGCATTTCGGCTGTGATGTTAAGGCCTTCTATCACTTTATCATGCCCATAAGAACTCTTCATAAAAAAGAAAGTAAAAGTTTGTTTGGAGTAAGATTTAGACACAAAGGAATTTCATGCAATGGATTTTTATTTTTTAACTACAATATGCAAATGGACATGTAGTAACTAGTATGTAGTATGCCTATGTAGTAACATCTACCAAAAGAAAGAGAAAAATCTGATTTTGATTCTTAACTTCTTATTAGAGCACTTAGTTGATCATGCAGATTTGCAGATGTAATTGGAAGAATGATAGTTAAAAGATAAAACAGTCATACAGGAGTTCTTTCATTAAAATGTTATAATATTGCAATGTCACCTAACTTCTCAAGAGCTCTCAAGCGTGTAAGTAACAATCTAAACTGATTTTCAGTATGTTCCAATAATCAGGAAATCAATCACGATCACTAAACAAAAAGCAACTATATCTCAATTAAGTTAGCGTGAGGGACGGATGTACAAATCCTAATAGTTAGTTATCGATTTTCTACCACATTTCGAAAGCTACATTCAATTGAAAAGGGCACAAACTAATTGTATTCAAAATGAAAGTGATTTGCTTGAAACATTTGATTCAAATTACCTTAGATAGCACGGATCTAGATCTAGGTTTTGTGCTCTCTCGACTTAACAAAACGATCAACATCAAAACCGCCAATCCTCCACATAATGTTAACCAAAACATACCCGAAAACCGCCGCCTCACTTGCCGCCGAAACTCCGGCCTTTGTCTTCTCATTTTCTCGTATGTAAAGTCTTACAAACCCTAAAATCACATCCAAGTGCAAATAAACAATAAATCCTCACCGAAAATCTAGGTTTTTGAGAAATAAATTAACCAGAATCGGGGATAATGAAGAACTAGGAGACGGTGATTTCAATTGAATTGAGATCGAGATTCGAGAGCTGTGTGATTTAAAAGGGGTTTGATGATTTTAGATCGTTGGGACTCGTTTGGCATCAATCAAGCCACTGAAAAAACAGTGCGCAGTAGTCACCAGGAGTGGTGGAGAGAGATCTAGTTGACGGTCAACTCTTAAGTTTAGATTAAGTTACAAGAATAGCTCCTCACGTTTTAGTTAACTTTCACTTTGTATCCTTCTGTATCCATTTTTTACGTTAACCTCGTTTTAGTAAACATTTATTTACCATTGGTCTATCTTTTCTTTTGTCATTTATCCCGAAATCATACGTGAAACTTCATTACTTCTAAAAAAAAAAAAAAAAAATGATTAGGTTGTTCATCGGTTCGAGTTCAATGGATTTCAATGGAACCGATCTAATCTAACCATCTATTTGATTTTGTATTTTGTCAACTGATCCAATTCAATTGAATATAAAAATCTAAACTGAACTGATCTAGTTAGATGTTTGATTGAATCGGTTTTATCCATTAAATATTTTTTTATTGGTTTAATAAAATGGTTATCCATTGTCTAACAAATTTTAATTTTTTTATATTAAATAACCAAATACAACTATGATGACTAAGAATAAATTCGTACATTACGTTACATAAAACTAACAAAGTAACATGAACTTCAAGTTTTCAATTTAATTTTTTATTAAATATATAATAATAGTAATTGGAGTTGGATACTAATATTAGATGTTTATTGGATTATATTGGATATCTAATTGGATCAGATATGTTCGGTTATCCATTGGATTTTCAGGATGATCTAATAACCGATCCAATCCAATTGGATTTTGAAATTCCGCATTCGATCCAATCCAATTGTAATTGGATATTCAAGCCAATTGGTTGGTTCGTAATTGGATCGGTTGGTTCTAATTGGATCGATTAATTTTTGCACGCCCCTAAGTCTTTGGTTAGTATTCTTGTTAGGTGGTATGAATATCATTTTTAGACAAAACTTCAAAATTGATTTTTATGGTTTTGTAAAAATTGTAGATAGGATCTAAAAAGTTTCTAACTTGCATGTAATGTCAAAAATATGAAATGTTGGTGGTTTTGGTCCATTTTGATCCCTGAAAAAACTGTTATATCCTTTTTAATTTTTTAAAATTTTAATATTAATTTTAATTATTTTATAATTAAAAAAAAGAAAATATCCCACCACTCCATAATCTCTCCACCTCATTCACTCACACACACATACTCTCTCTCTCTCCCCCCCCCCCCCCCTTTGTGACTCTATTTCTCTTTTTTTTTTCTATCTTCTTCCTCACTTTTCACCTGCAATCAAATAAAAAAAACATTGATCAGAGAGGTAAATCCATGTCAAAAATAGAATAAGAATTAGTGAAACATTAACATCAAATTACACATAACGTACATGTAACTCTAAACCTAGATGAAAAAAAAATCAGATTGCAACTCTCTCTCTCATGTTGGAAAACCTTTAAAACCCATTTCCCGACCATTATTTTCTTCCCCTCTTAATCAAATACACACATCCACACAATAAAACTTTATTGATTAGTATAAAGAAAGTATCTTCAACTACTTGTATATGAGGATCTTTTCATGTCATCCAATACCCCCTAATTGAATCGATTGAACCCACTTGGTCATGCTTTCTAAGCATCTCCTCGTAGATAGAACAATAGGGCTCCAAAAACTCGGTTCCTTTAAAGCCCATTTGAAGGCGTTAAGATCAGAATGTTAATCTTTTTCATTATACAAGATGCCAATAAGTTCTTTTCTATGGGTTGTAACTTAAACAAGAAGAAAAAGTCATTTAAATTACTCAAATCAACTTAGACACCTTAAATTATACAATGATTGTGTACATGCAGAGTAATAAAAACTCATTCTGGCAATTCAACACACACTTGGCGGGTAACTACAAATTCCCTTTTTTTTTTTGCAAAAAAGGAAAACCCTTTAAGGAACTTAGTTAAATAAACTTACAAAGATGAAATAACAAACACGATTACACTTAGTGTGCAGCTACTATGATCGAGAGAGAGAGAGAGAGAGAGAGAGAGAGCATGTTCAAAAGGTGTGCATGTCCATCATATGTATATTTATCATCTGTCTTTACAAGTTTCTCTAGATTTAGAACTCGAAACCTCTTAATCAAACCTTGAAAACAAGCCATATCACCACCACCATCGTTCATCAATTGAAATTATATTGTTGGTCTTACCGTCATCATATGGGAATATGAGTACATGGGAAGACTACATCACAGTACAATATCACGGCCGATGGCATACCCTTTTTCGGTCGTCTCCACACTGCCAGCACCGCTATCTGCAATCGACGATAACAGGAAAGAGAGAGAAGAGTGAAAATCGATCTAGGGCTAGGGAGAAACTAGACCTAGAAATGGGGCGGGTTTGGAGAGAATCGACCTTGATCCAAACCCTTTTAATTAATTTCAAAATCCGATCTAAACTTGCTCCATAACCTGTATGGTTTTGAATAATCAAACGCATATCCTTATCCACTGAATCAACAACTATCCAAACCGGAACCGTAACCCGTATGTTTTTATATTATCAAAATCATTTTACTTTATTATTAAAATAATACTTCTTAAATAAACAAATGTTGATTTAGAAAACTCATTACGTACTTGAGGACTTTCGATTGGAATTAAAAATCACTATTATAGTAACTTCTGATTGATTATTGATTGTTGATTGAAGTGATAGAGAATAGAAATTACAAACTTTCTTCCGGTTGATAAATTAATTTATTAATTTATAAATAAAATCGATGATTACTTGATGAAATATAAATGAGATGACATCATAATTCTTAGTAGAAAACTGGAAGTTTAGAAGTCGACTCCTTGAGTCTTATTTAAAAACGGTTTGGACTTTAGATTTTTCCCTTTAGACTTTCTATTGGAATTAAAATTAAACTTTAGACAGTATAAAATATAAACGTATAATTCTAAAATTTATATGGGACAGATTATAAATAGAGCGGATCGATGATGATTCATACCTAACCCTTTTAATAAAAGGGTTAGCGAGTACGGGTCGTTAACGGTTAAATGAATCAAAAAATATGTTTCAAACCTAGGGATGAAGGTGGGTCTAAACCCGGACCGGATGGACCCGGACCTAGAAAACCCAGAACCGGTTAACGGGATTTTATAGAACCGGAAACCGGATCGGTATGTATGAACCGGTTCCGGTTTACTTCCGGGTACGATACCGGGTAAAGTGGGTCTAGAACCGAAAAACCGGGAAACATCAAAGTGGGTAGTTTGGAACCGGATAAAGTGGATTTAGAAACGGAAAACCCGGAAAAACCGGAATTTTTTGGTAGTGGGTTGAACTTTGAAATTTTTCATATTGATATCCTGACTTTGGCGGACTATAACTCATTGAATATGAAACCAAAATTACAGTAATATTTTAAATGTTTCACAAAATCCGGTTCTGACCCTAAAAGTGGTTCTGGTTCTTAACACCGGTTCCGATTTTTAGAGCCGGTTTACCCGGACCCGATAGACCCAAACTCAGATTACCTGGAACCTGAATAAAGCTAATTTTTAAACCCGGAACTGGAACCGGTTCTATATATTCCGGTTCTAACGATTCCAACGGTTCCGGTTCCGGCCCGATTCCGATTCCGGTCCGATTTTCCGGTTCTAAATCTCATCCATATTCAAACCCATATAATTCTTAAGGATTTGGAGTAGATCAGGGTCAAAACTCGTTCCATTGTCCAGGCTTAGGTGAAACACACGATATATATATATATATATATATATATATATATATATATATATATATATATATATATATATATATATATATATATATATATAGACTTAGGTTTAAATGGTTTCACTATCTATTGTGTGCATTTATGATTAATTCTGGACCAATCATTTTAGTTATTTTAAGAAAGTATATATATATATATATATATATATATATATATATATATATATATATATATATATATATATAATATTTGTGTGTGGATATTTTCTTTATTTTTTTAATTATAAAATAATTATAAGTGATATTATAAAATGAATAAAAAAAAATAAAAGAGTAAATAAAGTCTTTTCAAGTTTTTAAAGACCAAAATTATAGTAATATTTTAATTTTAGATATTTCAATGCAAGTTGATAAATTATAAACCATATCATAGTTTTTCTTGCAAACTATAAAAGACAATTTTTGTATTTTTTTATTTTATTTTCTCTTTTTTTTTTTATTTTTTTTAGAATAATGTATAATAACGAAAAATAACTTAAAGCATGAAAACTATATGTTATTTAGTTATGAAAATGTAGTTTGGTCATCTTGATAATCTATTTAGTCCTATTAAAAATTAATTGAACGTTAGTAAGTTAAAGTTTTGAATTCAATGCCTATTCTAGAAGACATGTTTTTGATTAAAAGGTTAGAAGAAAATTTTGTAAAAAAATTAAAAATGTTAAGGTGTTATAGGGTTGATTACGATGTAATTATTGGCCAGAACCGAATTGCAAACCTTAAATGTTGTTATTCCAACCATGAAATCGAATGGTGCAGATATTTTAAAGGTGCATTTTTTCGGTTTATTAGGGTGGAGGGAGTCCTACCCTCTCAACCCACTCAACCCACTGTCATATCAGCGACATATCAGCATTTCTCTCTCATCTCTTTTCCATCTTTTTCAACCCACAATACATGAAAATCTTATCTTTTCCAACCCACTCAACTCACTTAATTTTTTATTTTAAAATAAACACAAATTAATAAAAATTATACAAAACTAATTTACATTATATTAAAAATATACAAACTAATTTAGAAAATAATTAAAAAACATATAAAATTGTTTTGATAAAAGTTTTGATGCATAATGCACAAGTGATTATTGCTTGAGTTGTAATATATATATATATATATATATATATATATATATATATATATATATATATATATATATATATATATATATATATATATATATATATATATATATATATACAAACTTATGTCGAAAAAAAAAACAAATAAATAAAACGTCACATTTGCATATATGCATTGCTATGCTTCTTGTTTTTTTTTCTTTGAAAATTAAATGAAAAAGGAGATGCATGACCCACAAAGCAAATTGATAAAGTTTCTTGCGGTTTCTAAAAGCCGCTCAAACTATTTTTTCCAAACCCACTTAAACCGCTTGCTTGGAAGGAATGGTAACCCGACGATACCACCCAAAAAATTTGCAACCTGCCTTTCCATTCCGTTCACCCTTATGTGGTTCGGTTTCATGCAGTGGCAGACGTTAGATACTTTCAATAATAGTGTCATCAATAAAATAGTAGTTTGCATTTATTTTATAGTCATTACATCTTAATAGAAAAAAAAATGACATTAACGAAATGAAACATAGTAATGGTCTGGAACCCTTAGAAACCACTTATCATGCCCTTGGTTTCATGCACTTGTGGTTCGGTTTTTAACAATGTATATTTGGTATGGTTTTTCTTTTTCTTTTTTTTTTTACAGCTTAAAACCACAATTAAGCATTTTTTGGACATTTGAGAATTTTCTTGCAGTTTTAATAGTTCAAAGACTATTAGAAAAAAACTTAAAACACTACCAATTGCCTCATAAACTAAACATAGTCCACTCCTAGCCTCCTAGGTACTGCGGTTATATTGAGATCACTATGGCCTATGGGATATTAATTAATACATAACTATTTCTTAATTATGTTTCTATTTTATGAGATTTTTTTACTTACTCTTTTTTAAAAAAATTTAAAAAAAAATAAACGTGCTTAAATTGATTATTGATTAAGATCTTAAGGATTGAAATTGTATCGAATAACTCACGTATTTTGTATATAATAAATCTGATGTTTTACTTACATTATTTTTATTTATTATGGAATGTGGAAATTCATATAAAAATATCCAAACATAATGTTTTTTGTTCATATCTATATAAACTTTTAATATGAACATTAACAATTATGTCTCCAAAAAACGACAACACAACCAAAACAAACATATAATGTACAACCTCTCTGCATGTTGACAACACCAAACAGTCTTTGTACACTCTCCAGCTTGCTCTTTCCTCTTTATCATCACATGTTATTCACTACTAGAAAAGTAGGGTTTTCCAAAGGAAGCTTGTGGGTAATTAACTAATTATTCCATCATTACCCATAATTTATTATTTTCTATACCAAAAAACTTTTTATTTTACCATAATTCCCAAAATTGCATTCCATCATTATTAATAATAGTAAAAGACATATAAATTACAATATATACATAACGTGATTAACACTCTCCAAAAAAACACTCAAAAAAGTCTAGGATTCGTATAATTAATGTACATTTGTGGAACTTGATTTGTGTACTGGAATATAACTTTCTTAAAACTATATAAAGAAAAATAATTATACGTTCTTTCGACTAATAATGGAATTTTGTTTGCTTAGACAACTGAAAAACTTTTATCGATTATTTATGGGTGTTTCGCAAAAAAAATTATTACTTATTAGCTTATAAGCTAATAAGTTAGAGGGGGTTAACCTATGAAAAAATGATTTATTATCGATTTGTCACCACTATAAGCTATTTTTATCTAAAAAAAAAATTTAACTTAAAACAATGTGAAACTGCTAATAACCTAATAAGTTGTTTTGCCAAACACCATCTTACTTAATATATAGCACAACAACACTAAATGGAATTCTAGAATTATTTCATCATACAAAATATCATAATCTCTTTTGATTTACTATATGGCGGGTTCTGTTATAAAAAATTCTTTTGATTGTGATAATTTTCAGTTCATTTACGACATTTGAATGTTAGTCTCTCTCTCTCTCTCTCTCTTCTCTCTCTCTCTCTCTCTCTCTCTCTCTCTCTCTCTCTCTCTCTCTCTCTCTCCTTGATATAAATATACAAAAAATTTAACGATTAGTTCGATTAATTCTACTAAAACCTTTGTTTATGTTAATTAGGCATTCTAAAATCTGAACCACCGTAGAGCATAAAGTTAGAATTGGGAAATCTTTCCCAAAACCATTATCTATGCATGTGTTGTTATGATAGTGGTTTGTGTTATAACTTCTAAAATCAGTGTAAAAACAACTCTTGTTGACGGGCGCAACCATAATTGTAGAATAAAGGGGCTTCCATTGTAATAAAGTATTAAAAATAAATTTTATTATTATTATTATATATATATATATATATATATATATATATATATATATATATATATATATATATATATATATAAATGAGACATTTTTTCTAATAGTGTTTTAACTTACGATACATAATGGTTCTTATGACACTAATTGATTAACATTGAGATATATATAGTTAAATGGTAGATTTGTATTAAAATGGTTTTAAAGAGTTGTGTGAGTGGTTGAGAGGTAGATTAGAAACTCAATACAAAAAGATTGTTGATGGAGAGCATAAATAATAATAAAGATGAAGATGATGATGAGAATGAAATATGAAAGTTTATGGTAAGAAATATGTTTCATTTTCTTCTTTCTTATTATACAAAATTAAATTGTATAATTATGATTTTGGTTGGAATAAAAAATATTATATATGAAAATGCTCTAAGCATTGGCTCTAGATTCACATTAGCAACAAGACTACTTCACAACAATACAAAACAATAATGGATACAACTAGCGTAGTGCATACTTTTTGATTTTAAAATTTTGGTGGTTCAATTTATTTTAAAGTTTTTGTGTTTTTTTTCATGAAAGTTATAATCATGTTCAACGAGGTCCCAAAATGAAGTTATGCAACTAAACTTCTAAAGTCTAAATCCAACTGTCCATGTCGTATAAATTATAATGGAATTTGCAAGATGATGCATGTAATGTTCATTACACTTCAAATTATATAACTAGACTTTTAAAAAGATTCATTGGGTGTAATTTCTAGGATGATGTAATAGAGTGCATGTCGACGTTTAATTTTATAGGTCTTCATGTTGTGTTGGATGCTCACAATCGCTTAAATGAAAATGGTCATATAGATAACAATTATGTAGTTGATAAAACTTATTAAAATTGATTTTGTTATATTCCATAAAAATGGTAAATTTGAGTTGTTGATATATCATTACAGGCTATTATTTAATTATAAATCGTTTAATCATTCATGATCTTTTTAAACGATATATTTATGATTTAATTGTAAGGTAATTAAAAGTGAAATAAGATTTATCCATTGTAATTTGCACTTCTAATTTTATGTTATGCTAATGAAAAACACAATGACATGTAACTCTCATAAAATACAAATCGTTTAATTGTTTTATAACTTATGTTTTCTAATAACATATATGGGCTAAACTCATTTTAGGTTTTATAATTATTATTAGTTTGGTTAGAATCTATTAAAGAATATTTTAACATCATTTATAAACATCTTTTATTAATAATTTTAACTTTTCCTTTAATTCGTTGTATTTACGTTATCAATAATTTATATGGTTAATTATTTTTTCAAATGTTGTAATAGTCAATCAATTTATTCCATAATAAAAAACTAGAACCCCAATATCGACAATTTTATGAGCAGTTTTGGAATATTAAAAACCGATATAGCATGTTTCAGGATTGGTTCCAATATTATAGGGTCGTAGGTTCCAATTTTAATAGGCCTATATATAAAAAAAATGACCAAAAATCAAAGATAAAATTATAAATTTCAACATATTTTAACCATATATTTGTTTTACTGTGCAACATGCGAGAATACGCTTAGTATCTATATTAAACTTATAAAAAAGACTATTCAAATCAATATAGTTAAATTATGATATATTTTCAACCATATTAATTTGAAACTCCCCAACTTTACAACTTTTTCTCCTTAATTGTCTTGAACCATATTCATTTGTAACTCTAATCTTTTCAACTTCTTCAACTTAATCGAATGATTAATTGCAATCTTTTGCTTATATAAAAACATTAACTTCCATTCTTGGTTACTTATATTTTTTCTCTCCTCTTTTGCATATATAAAAACATTATTTTTCATTGTTGGTTATTCATATTTTCTTCTTTTCACTTTCTCTTTTCGGTATATAGAGTGTTTGACAATGGAGAAAAATGTTGTGATTGTGTATGTCTAAAAGAAAATTCTTAATGATGAAATTTAACAAGGGGACATGATCTTCTTTGGAATTGAGATTGTTTATTCAAAACAAATTTGAGGTGGTTGGTGTTTAGGTTGTGTCATGTAATATATTTTTTTAAATAATTATTAATGTTTTTTTAATGCTCCACGATATTTTTATTTCGTAATTTAGTGAATTGTATCCATAAGTTATAAGTTATGTTTCAACAAGAAGACTACATCATCCCATATTTTGATTGTTAATTTGTTTTATTATTTTATTTATTTAATTTATCTTTATATTGTTATATTATGAATGATATAATACATTTTCCTATTATAACTTTCAATATACAAAGCTTGATATAAATCAAAATGTTCACTATAATTTTTATCTGCATTATGATGCAAACTTTTATCACAATCTCATATAAACATACAATGCATTTAGTATCTTCTTTTAATCAGAATATGATAGTCTATGCTATGATAAAAAAAAATTGTACGTCTCCTCTCCAAAATAAATATATGTTAACTTTTGGTCATTTTCATTAAAAATATGTGTTTCTATAGATTTTTTATACCCATATAATCAATGATTTTCAACAAACGAAATTAGTCTGGTTTAATTGTAACTTTTGTTTATATTATACTTTAGCATGTACAACTTTATACATTAAACGAATTTGTGCAAATAGTTGTTTTTGATTTTGACTATATTTGTATTCTCAATATCCAAATTCTTGGTGTCGTTATTGATTTAAACGTTTACCCATGATTGTTTTAACTCTATAATTGTATTCTTGCGCAACATTACGCCTAATTTATTATAAAAGAGATCAATTGCATCATATTCATTCGAAACTCTTACTACAAGTCTACAATACACATGTATTTTTAAGTAAGAACTAATTAGTCAGTACAACTCATGAGTTTTATAACTTTTATATATATATATATATATATATATATATATATATATATATATATATATATATATATATATATATATATATATATATATATATATATAATCGCTACAAATGAAGAGTTTTTTAACTTAATTATGATAAGTAAGCGGTGATTATTATATTTAATTGGTTAATATAAAGATATAAATAGTTCAAATGTGGAGTGGATTTGTTAGAATTTGGGGGATAAGATGGAGGACAAAATCGATTTGAGAATAGTCAAAACTCTATATTATGGTGCATGTATGCATATTGAATGATGAAGAAAAAAATATACATTTGGAAGATGCAAATATATATTTGCGTATTGACTCGAAGTCCTCCATATTTTTTTTCTTAAAACTTACACTTGTTAGAACATTAGGTGAAACAATAATCTTAGTTATTTGTATTTTCATATCAAAAGTTGATTGTTTTCTACGATGTATGTTACATTTTAATTTTTATGCTATTAAGAAAATTTTATTCTAGTGTAAGGTGTAACTATATAAAAGAAATACGATAATATGTCTTTTAAATATATAATATGATTAGATTACTAGATAAATAGATACCACATGGATATTTCAAACATAAAAAACATGTCTCAAATCTTATGTAAATTTTTTGGATGATTTATATTCTCTATATTGTTTTAGTTTACATGAATTTTTGATTATTTGTTTTCATAAATCAAAGTCTTATTTTAAAGGAATTTTTATTTTAAATAAGTCATATATAAAGAACTTGTCATTTTTTTAAAACCCGTCATACAAAAAATGGTTTATCTCAAAAATATTCTTATATATATATAGAAAAATTATAAAACCAACCATGTTTTCACATCGTTAAATTCACAATATGTATAAAGAATATTAAAATTTACACATGTGTAAAAACACATGTTATAGGTTAAACACTCTTATTTGACAATTTTGTTGACAATAAAATCATGTCTAAAAATGTGTTGTTGATTAAAAAATTCCTTTTTAGCATGTCCTAATTTTTTCTATATAATTTATATAGTAGGACGCATAAGATGATCATTAATTTATAATATTAAAACTTCTATTGTTTTTCACTTTTTAAAGTTTTTGGATTTTGTATATATTATTTGAAGATAATATGAAACAAAATTTATGGCTTTTTATATATATCTTACATTTTTTATGATTTATTTATCTAAAGATATATTAAGCAGACAAATCTATCATTTGAAAGCTCCTTTTTTTTTTTTTTTTTTTTTTTACTGTAATAATCCATAGATATTATTAAATATTTTGTTTATATTGAGTATATTATTGTGTTGAGCATGTGATTATGTTTTTTGTTTGAAGTTTGTGATGCAAATATTATTAATAGGTTCATATATATCGTCTATAATTTTTCTTAGTCATATTAATTTAATCAAATGCAACAGAGGAGTATACGCATGGTTATAGAATAAAAGAGGGTTTCCAATGTAATAAAGTATTAAAACAAATATTTTTTAGTGCTCATATTGCAAATTTCTATTTGTTCGAATGTGGAAATTTGAATTATAGCGGAGGCAAACCAATTATTTTACATCCACCAACTGGCAATTTGTTAATGTCGACCGCATCAGGGAAAAAAAATCATAATTGTTAATAAATTGTTAACATAACATAAGAACTATATGTGCAATTTAGCCATATTTTTACCATTTTTGTGGTTTGACTTCGAATAGAAGGCTTATTTTAAACAACCATATGTTAATCAAGTGCAAGCATTTTTAATAAATTCATATGTTTTTCACCACTTATTCGGACATATATATAGCTTAATGTTTTCTATTGCATTTTAGCAAGTATTATACTATTATTAGATAACTTGCAACAAGAACACAAATAGTTGTTGGCTATTAATCGAAGTGCAACGAAAAGTGAACATCTCAATTTTGGATTTCAAAGTGAATAACATTAAACGACATTAATTAGATGGTTTTGCCGAAATGCAAAATTTAAGTCTCATGTTAAAAACGAAGGGATAGTAATTAATGTCAACGACCAAGATCTCAATGCAATGAGACGGAATGATTAAAAATGATGATATGTTCCAGAAGGACACCTACGTTAAGCTTTTGCATTGCTTGTGAAGTCAATGCACGTCTGACAACAGCAGTCAGAAAAACGACAAGTAACACAACCAAAACAAACGCAGGATGTACAACCTCTGCATGTTGACGACACCAAACACCCTCTGTACACTCTCCGGCTTGCTCTTTCCTCTTCATCATCACATGTTATTCTGCAACACAGATGAAAATGGTGAAAAATTAAACGATGATATAGGAGTATTGAGGATGATGATGATAAAAGAGGCATATATACTTGTCAAACGGCATATCGGAGCACTTCCAGTTATTGTTGTTGATAAAGGCATCATGGTATGCCCGACATTCTGCTTTTGTCCGGAGATGAAATCGGCGGAGTTTATTGCATTGTGTGCATTTAAGAAACTCATCTCGGTGACAAACTCGTTGACCATTTTGGGATTTGTTGACTGTTTTGGTCAACGCTTTGTTGTAATACTTGAGGAGTGAAGTCTTTGACAATGGCACCTTCTCTCCATCAACAATCACCCAAATGTTGTTCTTCCATTTTCTCGCAGTTTCCCTACCCGAATGTTTCTCAAATGCAGCTGGTGTCAGCTTGTCTGCAACATAAATTTAACAATAATCATACATATCTTACTTGTTTAAACCATGAAATCTTGAGATTTGTGAATAAAAATTAGTAAAAAGAAAAGAAAAAACAATATTTGTATAAAGAAAGAAGATCGTTTTACTACAACTAGATGCACAAATATCGTTATGAACGGATAACTAAATGAAATGACAATAATCAAGAATACTTAAAAAGTGTGGAGCCTCGCTTGGGTGAAGGCATATTATACAAAATTAAAAAGAGAAAACAAAAACTTTGATGTGGTCATGTGAAGAATGAAGATATATAGTGTAAGGTGAATCACAGAAAATGCACTAAAACCAAATCTAAAAAATTGAACAAAAAAGAACCCTTCTTCTCAACCTCACATAACAAAGATCATGTTAGCCTCACATCACCCTTAAGAAAGAACTCACAAAATGTAAGAAAATTTCCCAAAATTTATAACGAAACACCACTAGAAAAACATAAAATAGAATGGTAAGTAGAGATAGATGTTAAGAACACTTAATGTGTTTGAAGTTTTGAACTAAAAATGGGCCAAAAGTTCATGGATGATGAGTATGATAAACTACAGTGAATCAGTGACCTATTCTTGATACATTTTGCTAAATATTGAATTTTTAGTATTCACCAGCTCCATTAAACAACACACACAGTCACTTTCACATGCAAATGGGTTGAAAGAAACAAAAGAAAACCGATAATAAAAGCGAGACCTTCTTGACAACCAGGGGTACAATCGCATCGGATTTCGAGATCGCCGCTAGCGAACACCCTAAGAGTGCCGACGGCGTCGCCGTAGCAGTGGCTAGTGCACCCGCACGTGACTTCCACGTGATCATCGCCGCCACGCTTGAACCCAGACATCTCTCTCACCTCCACCTCGCTAAACATCGTAGAACCATCGTCCACCACCGCTGCTTTCACACCATCCGCCATCTCTCCCTCTCTCTCTCTCTCTCTCCCTCTCTCTCTCTCTCTCTCTCCTTGGTTATCCCACCAACACAAAACACACCTTTTATCTTTTACGATACGAATCAAACCGAATGTCAGTAGAAAATCAACAAGAATCAGACAGAATCCAAATGGGTATCTTACAGCCAATTCTTGCAATATTACCTAGTACTCCTATGAGTATCCAGAAAATTACTACACTATGAAAAATGCAAATGTGTCTAGAGAGAGAAAGACCCAGAAGAAGAGAAGAACAGAGGACAGCGATTCAACAAGGACGCATCTCCAAGATCTGGCAGAGAAAATGTCGAAAAGGGTTGGATGTGGGAGATAGAAAGCAAAAGGGTTTTTTGCGAGTGCGTGTATTTTGCGTCTGTTTTCGGTGGGATGATGAAGGTAATTAATGTTGCCAGATCAAAGATTTTCTAAAATCATATCACCTACTGTTACAACATGTAAAATATGCATTAAAAGTTGTACACTACTCAGGATTTGGAAAATTTATGATTATCGGCAGAAATGAAATGAGCTGGCTAACAGGAAAGAAAACCGGAGCGGGGGGTAAAAGTGTAAATAAAGTTGTGTTGTGATGTCATATATATTGACCTTTTTCAGGGGTAAAGGTGTAAATTACTGTGCAATGCATGACATGACCTATGTCGATGATGCTGAACCCAATACCCTTTTGAGATTTTCATAATCTGGGTATTTGTACTTTGGGTTTTCCTTTCGAGAATTATTTTTCATTTATAGGGTAGTGTAAAACTTTTGAATTTGTAACATGAGTATATTGTTAGGAAATTTATGGGGATACAAGATTGGTTCTATTTTGATACATAAAAACGTCACTAAAAGTGTTCTATTTGAGTGCTTAAAAATATTAATAAATTACTATATATTTGTTCGTAGGTTTGTTAGGGTTACTTGTATCATTTGACTTTAGAAAATGTGTATTATTCGATAAATCAATAAAAAATGGTTTGATTCTCTAGTTTGTAGGGGTCATAAGGACACCGTTAACTTCTCTTCTGTTTGCGGTGTAAAGGACAAAAGTAATTGATGCACATGAAGATTGTCTAATATTGGAGCTTGACTTTAGGGCAATGGCCATGAAATTCACATTATTAGGTAGGCGATCTTTGTTGAAGCAATGGACTTTTATTTTAATGAATTGCCGATTATGAGTATGGCTGGGGAAATAATATCCACTCAAATATGAGATAGAATTTCACCAAACAATGGTATTCATGAGTTTAGGTCATTAGCAACACCTCACAAAGTAAATTGACTTTTATCCGTGATTTTAGTATAATCAGACATATTAAGTAATTGAAAATTACATGAGTACCGAAAGAATTTGAATTACGCTTAATTACGAGACATGAGGTGCAAAATGCACACCCTTGTGGTCTACTTTGATCTTGGACACCACAAATGATGGGTGAAGGGGTCATGAAGAAGTAGCCTCCCTTGCAGCAGACTTGTTGGAGAGTAACAACATAGGGGGTCATAGGGCATCGTTGTTGTTTTGGTCAAAAATTACACAAGTATAAATCAACCAAATTGAATAAGAGACGTGATGTTCAAATTGTGCAATAGAGAAAGGTAAAGAGAATGACACGATTATTTACAAGGAAAACCCATTGATCCTTGTTAGGATCTCCGGTACAAAACCTTGGAAAGTGATAATGATCATTTGCCTTAATGATTTTATTTATATAAAATGATGATTACAAAGAGTATTTCAGTAAGAACAAGTTAAAAAGTTCGTAGAGTAAGCTAAGAGTAGGTAAAGTGTGTCGTGTGCGAGATACATGTGTCAATTTATAGTCTAAACTAACTAACAAGATGTCCAATATTCTCGAGATCCTTTATGACCAGCTTTGTGAACATTGTTTGACTTAGTACTTCGGGTCTTTTTGTAACATCCCAAAATTTAAGACCAAAATTTTTATTTTTAATGAAGTTATTATAAAACCAACAGTATAAGAAAACATTCATAATAACATCTCATGTCAAAACCAAAGTGTCAATAATCAAAACATGTTATCATAAAACAATATCATAGTGAAATCCCAAAGATCTCATGTGCAGAAAACATAGTCTGATGCGCTGCGATCGCCGGCTTCTTTCCTTTGAAAATGAAGTACCTGAAACCAAAATTGAAAACCATAAGCACGAAGCTCAGTGAGTTCCCCCATCATACCACATATTATACAATACACATACTGTCAAGCATTTCTGGGTGCCACGGCCTACCCTGCTAAACATATCTGAGTGCTCAACCTACCCTTGTCAGGCATACTGGGGTGCCCGACCTACCTATATCAAGCATATATGGGTGCTCGACCTACCCTGCCAGGCCTATCTAGGTGCCCAACCTACCCTCTGGTTTATTTCAACCGGCTACGGGGACTATTTCACCCCTACCACTACCATATAAAAGCATAACATAACATACTGTCAGACATATCTGGGTGCACGACCTACCCTGTCTGTCCTTACAACCGATACCGGGGTCTATCCTACCCCTCCTACCACTTTCACATAATAACATAGCATAACATACTGTTAGACATATATGGGTGCCCGACCTACCCTGTCGGTTCTTACAACCGATATTGGGGTCCATCTACCCCACTTACCACTATCACATAATTGATGGGTTTTGGTCATAAGACATCCTATGTGCTCATACAAACCCTAAAGCTCGGATCTAGGTTTCTCTATTGTACATACTTTGAATCCAAGACTTGAACCCTAATTCTAGCATATGGAAATCAGAATTCACATGTAAATAGGTTTAAGAACATACCTTGATTGTTATGTAGCAATAACAATCCAATTCCTCCTTGAATTGACCTTGGAAAGCAAAGAGTCACAAGTGTCACTCCTCTAATGGCTCACAAACACCATAAGCAAGTGGAGAAGGTATATAGAGAGAGGAGAGAGGTTAGAATTCGTATTTGGGACCTCTTGGGAAGGGATACCCGAATTCATAACCCTAGGGGTGTTTATATAGGTGCAGAGATAGGGTTTCAGTCATTATCCTTATCTAGTTGATTATCCATTAAGCAACCAATAAGATAATCCTTGAATCCTTATCATACTCGAATTCTAAGGCTTTCCAACCTTAAATTCGTTCACCATACTTATAAGATAATTCTTACCTTATTTTGTAACTATCACATAATTACAATTCAGCCCCTCAAGTTTAATTAATTACACTTGATCACAAAATTAATTCTCAATTAATTATTGACCAATATTAATTAAACAAATATGATTTCTCCTTTAATATATTATTCTTACAACATATTAATAAATCATATTATCCTCTCTTTCTATATATTTCTCCAATCAAGTTGCTTTGGTGAAGGCAACCCAAAAGGACCATGCACCATCGGGTCAAGTACATACCAAAACAGTTATGGACTTAGACACTAATCCAACAGTCTCCCACTTGGATAAGTCTAATAACTATTCTGCGTATGACTTCGGATCCCGATCTGCAATCGTAGCTTTCCAAAGCCGCTGTCAACTCTGATCATATCAAATACGCGTGTCCTTAGATAAGGGATCATATATTCCTCCATTCTAGATATCATATGAGATATGATTTCAAATCATTCTCTTTGTACTATATCTCGATTTCCGATTTATGACGACAGACTAATTGAACAAATCAAATTAGCCCTAGCCCGGCCGAGCATTTACGTTTGTCATCACTAAACCATCGAGGGGCCCAAAGATATCGCTTTTATCCTACTTTGGATAAAAGGAATGGATAAACTTTGATACAATGCTTGCTTGCACTCACGCACCGAATTACACACAACAATATGTTTTATAACACCAAGTTACTGGTGCGTTTACATATTATCAATGTGCAACCGATTCGCAAGATACAACTCACACATCTCGGTTTCAAGAATATAAGATGTTATCGTCTCACCAATCACTCGTGATACAATCCATGGAGTGATCCAAGTGAGCGTGGGTCTAATCCAATGCTCAAATCACATTCATAAGCACTCATGAACGTTGCAGCAAACATTTGCTTATGTCTAATACTCTTTTAGACAATCCACACACCAATTCACGACAGTCTTCATTCATATCTACTTTCAACATATGAACGACTGTGGCCCGTTTGAATAATTCGATTATTCTTAATAAACTCAATTATTCTGGAAGTCAAAACATGCAAATGTGAAACACAAGAATAATACTAATCCCATATGGCCTCAAACCTTTGAGTATAAATAAAACTCCTTTTATTTATCACCATATCGATTACTCATTATTTGTTGTTTCGGGTAATCAACTTCTTACTTGAATTGCAACACTTGTCCCATGCTCCTAGCATGCACACAATGTTTACCTATGGTTCTTACTTTGTGAAATAGATCATATTGAACACATTTCCAATCCTTCTCATTTCACAACTCCAAATCCGTTTTTCATAAGTGAAAGAATATCAAATTCTTGCTACTTATAGAATATGCTAGATTCTAACATTTTATGCAACTATCCTTTCGTAATGTCACTGCAGCAAAGTCACAAAGACTATTGCCAATGATATTACAAAGTCTTCTATCGGAGATTGTTACAAGACAATTCCATAGATGTGATGTCTCTCACTCAAGGTACTTTCTTTGAACACCCTTTTGCATAGAAGTTTCTAATCTAGTCATAGATTTCTCAATATTCAATTCCCAATATGGACACACTTCCATATGTTCCATATGACAACTCATTCTTAATAGAATCTCATCTATTCGTAATGATGTCGATATGGTCCATCCAATATGGAAACATTTCCATATTTTCCAATACTATACTTCCAACTATTCACAAGCGACCAATCTTCGTCGAACTTGGATTGTCCTTTGATAGTTGTTTAATTGTTTTAGTCAAAACCAATTCTAGTCCCTTTTCCCTCTAAATGCGCTCTACATTTGGAAAATTTTAGAATGGTCAAACATTAAGCATTTGCAATCGATCCTATACCCGAAGCGTATGGGACACGACGCATAATGTTTTATTTGCTATGTTCTCAAAATTCGAATTGTGAAAAGGGATGCCGTAATCATAATCGAAATTTTAAGAACACACTATGAACCTTTGACTAAATTTATTAACATTTCTCAACCTAATCCTTTAGATTTGAAATGAAGCATAATATTCTCTCCCTTAATTATAGTAAAACAACCTTTCAACTCTTACAACTTTGCAAAGTATGACTCTTGTTTTCTATAATTAATATTGCTAACCTTGCAATACTTTCCTTAATAATCATACAATCATAACATTTATGCTCCCACTATCATGATGATTATTATAAAACATAACACTTATGCTCCCACTAGCTTCGACATGTATTCATAAACATCTTAACTTTCAGAAAACAATGCTTATTGAATTTCTTAAGTTCATGCTTCTAATACTTAGTGCTTTGATAATCTTTTATCAAGGCTTCTTGAACTTATACACCTTTGCCTTTGATAGTTCATATGTGTGTCTAAACAATTAAGACTAATTGCCAAACCTCACAATTCAAATTATGGAAAGGGATGCCGTAACCATAATTGAATTCGAGAATGCAATTTTACAATCACTATCTTCTTAAAACCTGTCTTAGTGAAAGCATTTCCTCACAATCATTTTCATGAAGGAGGAAATCTTATGACACTTAGATTTAAACAGTGTATTTGTTCCTATCCATGTGAATTTATCAAAACCAAAGTTTACGACAAATTCAAACTCTTATGGATCGAACTTTCTTGATCTCGATTTCTTGCCTTTATGGTAGCACAGCTGCCCACCATGTCTTCCAAGTAGTTAAGCAGCTCACTTTTTCCTATCAATGTACCTTTCATTGATTAAGGTGCTTTGCCTTTTATGCGTTCAAAATGAGAACTCATAGAACTCACATGCATAATTAACTCGATTGGATTGGCACAGAATCAAAATAATGTCAACACGATAGGTTGTAAACCTCAACTCGTGTGCTAGTGATGATCGATAAGGTTTATTTGATTTGTTCTTGAAACTTTTCAAGACCATTAAGACTCCCACTGACTCCTTGACATATAAGATTCTCTTGTCAAAACATTTCTTGATAAACAAATATTCAAGAGTTAGTGTAGCTTTTATCAAAACTCTTCATAAATTGGTCCTAGTTGCTCTTTGTCTTATCCAAGACATCACAACTTTTCACATTTGATGAACGTTATAAACCTTTTAATACTTATCACTCAATGTCACAATCTTTAAGACTTGTTATTGGATCGAAGTATGATTGACTTATTGATTTAACCATTTCTTCAATTCTTGATTCCTCTTCTTAGACATACAATTGTGCTAAGACTCACTTAGAGGATCAATTGAGATATGGTTATTAATCATTAAGACCTATCATAAAGCATAAAAGGTACTCTCCCATCTTTTCAGAATGGAGAAACTTTTATCTTTCTGCCTATTCTTATTCGTTCTGCTATTGATCTAAACCCTTTAATCAATTCAGAATTACACTTAATCTTGTAAGTATAATCATATTTACTAAACCTTTAGTAAATCATGACGAATATCATTGTTACTCTTATGGTGGTCTTGATCAACACGCAACATTGTGTGCTCGATTTGTCTAATTTCCAAATATGAAATTTCTCATTCATCGTGCAACCAAGTTGCGTGATTCCAAATTTCTGTCCAATTGAAACTTTGGGCGATGAGAAACTCTCCCTATTTGGTAAATTCTCGATTTTTTTTTCATAAACACCATAAATAAGAATCATATCCATTTGTTGTAGAAATATTCAAACACCAATTTTCATAACAATTTCATTGTAAGGAAATAAACAAATAAATAAATAAGTCAAACAAAATTTATTTTATTTATAAAAGCAGCAGAAAAATTTGTCCTTACAATGCAAAATCCATTGAAAACTATATACAAAAGAAAATTTCTAACAACTCTATCATAACTGTCTAAGCTCAAAATTTAATCTTCAAGTCCATGCGATCGAAATCCATCTCTTGTGATTAGATTCATCTTGCTCTCTTATCAAGCTTCCTTTCTTTTCACCGACCCTACAAAACACTCAAATGTAATCTTATTACATCATGTATTAAGAATCAATGAATAGGAACTTAATGGAGTTAGATAGTGGATTTTTACCTAAAGCGCAGTCATACCTTTGACTCTCCTATCTCTTAGATTTCTTAGGTAATTAGGGCAACTTCGTCTCCAATGCCCCTTCTCTTGGCAATAAAAGCAAATTGACTCTTATGGAACTACTTCAGACATCGCCTTTCTCTTATGATCAAACTTTTCTATCATTGCATGTCTTTCATTGCCATTGTCTATATCCATAGAGTTCTTGAAGGCAGATTCACCAATCAACCTTGCTTTTTCTATTGCGCCAAACCATTGCTGATTCGGCAGCAATAAGCATATAGGTGAGATCCATAAGGGTCACGTTGTGGTTCGTCATATAGTACTCTCTTACGAACTCACTATATGAGTTGGGAAGTGACTGAAGAACCCAATCAACAGCCATCTCTTCACTAACAACGGATCCCATCATTCTTAGTCTATCAATGCGCGACTTCATCCCTAGGACGTGTGCACACACCGACTTTCCTTCTTTATGTTTACCTGCCAATAGGGCTTGAGTGATATCGAACCTTTCAATTTTACAATCTTGTGGGTTAGGGAGAATAATTGTAGGAGGAGGAGGAAGTGTAGCATGATTTCTTGATCCTCGATCGAATCGTGGAATATCATCTTCATGTGGAATGCTTGTTCCACGGGATTTAGGAAGACCATAGTTGTCGAACTTTGACATCTATAATACGGGAGAAAACGAATTCAAGTTAGTTGATTGAATGAGTCCTTAGTGAATCACCCAAATGAGATACTAAGGCTAGGACCCAACACAATATTCTACAACTCGGGAGAGGGATGCCGTAACCCTAATTGCAGAACATTTGAAGGTAAGTGAATGACGATTCACTAATTTCCACCACGAAAAACGAAAAAGAAATTTAAGTTTTAAATCTATGAAAACTCCTAGATCCTTTGAGATACATTGAACTTTCAATGGCATGTTTATATCTCGATATGCCCCTCTTGTTTGTGACTGGGATGCCGAGGATCACAAAGCGGGTGTGAATAACCATGCAAACTTACATGGTGCCCTCACATGTTACAGTCACCTATTCGATGTGCCGGTAAACCACACACGCTCCACCGAACTATGACAAACATTGAGTCACCCTTTGCTACCTTTGCTTAGACCCATTTAGTGTGCCGGTTAACCACACACGCTCCACTAACGTCTTCGCAAGGGCACAAAGTGTAATTTCATGGAATTGCATCAATTCACTTTTGCCTAAGTAACTAAGATTGGGAATTTTGTGAAAACATTTAGTTACTTTAGTAATTCATTATACTTATAATGGAAGGTTTCGTCCTATCCTACCCGTTCGGCTAACGACCCTCCACTAGTCAAGAGTGCGGTGGGTAAGAGTGGATACCCATTCAATCGCCATTTTATAGGCAATTTCCTTAAACACCCCTTATAGACCAGCTTCGTGAATGAGGCCTACTAACGGTAAGACTGACTTTTAGTTATACATATATATAATGTTAGACTTTTAATGTTATATATAGTATAGGGTGTATGTTACACTTTTAAAATATTAGGTGGTTCAATTTAACAATTATACTTTTAATTTACTTAAATGGTAAACCTAAACTTTTATGGATTTATTAAACCTCTTTAATTAAACACCTTAATTAGTTAATAAAACCATAAGGGTGTGATTTGAACTTTTTCAAAACTATACTAGTTTTAGAATTTAACATTCCTAATTAAACTTTTAATCAACTTTTAAATTCCAAAACTTGAGGGCAAGTTTTGAAACATTTCAACACATTAGGGATTAGAATTTAAATATGCATCAAAATTAAACTATTTAATCAAAATTTAAATTCCAAAACTTGAGGGCAAGTTTTGAAACCTTTTTCAAAACATTAGGGTTTCAACTATTTAAATTTCAAAACAACAAAACTTTTGGGGTTCAAATTTAAACTATAAAACCTAAAGGGCCAAATATGAAACTTTTCACAACAACAAGGATCAAATAACAAATAATTTTAATCACATAATTATCCATATTTGATGATTTCTTGCAAAATAATTTATCAATTTACTTAAAATAATTAATCAATTATCTTATAAGGAAACAATTATCTTATTAATTGATAAATATCTTCAATTAGATTAAAAATATAGTCAAATATATCATATAATCGGATTAATATTAATCTAACATGATAAGGTAATTATCCCAATGCAAAAACAGCAAGAAATCCCGAGATAAGCACTGTCTGACGAGTTGACTCGTCGAGTCAAGCCTGGACTCGTCGAGTCACCTTGGACTCGGCGAGTTCAGCTATGGACTCGGCGAGTCCAGCCTCCAAAATACCAAAAATCGAATTTTTCAGATATATCAAGCATTAATACAATAGAAACCAATCATGGCTCTGATACCACTGATGGGTTTTGGTCATAAGACATCCTATGTGCTCATACAAACCCTAAAGCTCGGATCTAGGTTTCTCTATTGTACATACTTTGAATCCAAGACTTGAACCCTAATTCTAGCATATGGAAATCAGAATTCACATGTAAATAGGTTTAAGAACATACCTTGATTGTTATGTAGCAATAACAATCCAATTCCTCCTTGAATTGACCTTGGAAAGCAAAGAGTCACAAGTGTCACTCCTCTAATGGCTCACAAACACCATAAGCAAGTGGAGAAGGTATATAGAGAGAGGAGAGAGGTTAGAATTCGTATTTGGGACCTCTTGGGAAGGGATACCCGAATTCATAACCCTAGGGGTGTTTATATAGGTGCAGAGATAGGGTTTCAGTCATTATCCTTATCTAGTTGATTATCCATTAAGCAACCAATAAGATAATCCTTGAATCCTTATCATACTCGAATTCTAAGGCTTTCCAACCTTAAATTCGTTCACCATACTTATAAGATAATTCTTACCTTATTTTGTAACTATCACATAATTACAATTCAGCCCCTCAAGTTTAATTAATTACACTTGATCACAAAATTAATTCTCAATTAATTATTGACCAATATTAATTAAACAAATATGATTTCTCCTTTAATATATTATTCTTACAACATATTAATAAATCATATTATCCTCTCTTTCTATATATTTCTCCAATCAAGTTGCTTTGGTGAAGGCAACCCAAAAGGACCATGCACCATCGGGTCAAGTACATACCAAAACAGTTATGGACTTAGACACTAATCCAACAATAATAACATAGCATACTAGCACATAACTCATAACAGATAGTAGCATACCAGAAAATTATCACACATACAATTATCTTGACTATAGTCATCTACTAGTGGGTCGGCATTGGTGTCTTCGACCCACTCGGCCACTCCTACTGGAAGGTAACTCACCCGTATTGCTGAAGTCCACTGCAAGGAATCCTTACTGTTGTCTTGGCAACCCCTCGAGCTATCAATACCACAATATCACCCAATTAGCAATTCGGTCCTAAACCATGATTCATAATCCATACTTGGGGTAGAATGACCATTTTACCCCTGGCCCATCAGGATACATAACTAGGGCCCAAGTGTAAAACCAAACCAAGTCCAAAACTCTAAAATCCATAAGAGCCCACTAATGGCCTAATTTTTAAAATTGGGCCCCAACCCTTACATGGGAAAACCTTCTAGAATCCATCCGTACTTCATAACCTTTCAAGAGTCAACCTTGGTCAAAGTCCACGTCAAAGTCAACATTCTGGTTGATCCTTCAACTCGTTGATTTCCATGAATCAGGAGCCCTAAATCACCATCCAACTCGTCGAGTTCTTCCACAACTCGACGAGTTCCTTTCTATAACATAATCATGACTTTTCGTTTGGACTCGTCGAGTCCTCAACTCTTCAAAACTCAAAACCTTGGCCAACTTACTGAGTCATCTCCTAAACTCAACGAGTTTGCTCAGTAACAGAAAAGGTTGGGACCACGACCCAACTCCTCGAGTCGTATGAATAACTCGTTGAGTCCCCTTTGTCTTAATCCATTAACTATATTTCTGTTGAGTCTAATGGTCCCCTAAGGTTGGAATACCACGTAAAGTTGCTAACTTTACGTCCATGCATGGTGTCAATAAGCTAAAACACCAAAACTAAGCTCCAAAAGAGATCTAAGGCATGGAGAAGGGCCAAGACTTAATAAAGTTGGCAACTTTGAGTCTCATAAGGCCATGGATGTCCAGATCTGAAGTCATAACCCCAAAACATGCTTGCATCCATGAATGGTTCCACAACAAGCTACTAAAAGCCCTGAACTCCTCCATAGAAAGATCTAGCAAATGAATAGTCAAGGTATAGACTTTATACCTTAATATGGTTGCCTTAATAGAGAAACCTCTAGATGCAAAGCTCTTTCCTTCAACCAAGCACCTCCAACTTCAACTTCTTCAAGAAATCACTAAAGAATCACTCTGGCAACTATAACGCTCGTGTTTTTGGGCTAAGCATTAATGATGATGTAATACTCTAGGTCAACCGTTGTAACCTATTTTAAAGTAATAAAGATGAATTACTTGAGTATTATGTGAATTATGTGATTTTATGTGATTATATACTTGTTTGTAAAGATATAATAAAATAAGCATCAAAACTAAAATTTTAGATAAGCCCGATATCAATGAAGAAAGTTGTAGTGGTCGTGACAAGGATTCCGGAGATATAAAGTGTTGGATTAGTGTCTAAGTCCATAACTATTTTGGTATGTACTTGACCCGATGGTGCATGGTCCTTTTGGGTTGCCTTCACCAAAGCAACTTGATAGGATGAATTATGGAGAGAAAGAATTAAATATGATTTATGAATATATTATGAGAATAATATATTAAAGGAGAAATCATATTGTTTAATTAATATTAGTCAATAATTAATTGGTAATTAGTTTTGTGACTAAAAGAGATTAATTAAACTTAAGGGACTGGAATTGTAATTATAAGATAATTGCAATTTGGGCCATGGATTGCCTTATATTAAGGAGTGGACGAATTCTATGGGGAAACCCATGAAGAAATCATCCAAGGCCTTAAGGAAAGGGATCCATGGGTTTCTTAGGGCTTAAGCATCCAAATTAGGGTTTCCTTGTTAAGATAACCCTAATAGCCTCGTATATATATATATGATCCTTATGACCCAAAAACGTGGCTAAGACTTCTCTAGGGTTTGTAGACGTTTTTGGGCAGCCTCCTTCATCTCTCCTCTTCATCCTTTTGCTCTTGGTGTTTGTGAACCATTAGAGGAGTGACATTTGTGACTCTAAGCTTTCTAAAGTCAATAGAAGAAGGATTTGGGATTGTTATTGCTGATGGGTTTTGGTCATAAGACATCCTATGTGCTCATACAAATCCTAATGCTTGGATCTAGGTTTCTCTATTGTACATACTTTGAATCCAAGACTATAAACCCTAATTCTAGCATATGGAAATCAATATTAACATATAATTAGGTTTAAGAACATACCTTGATTGTTATATAGCAATAGCAATCCAATTCCTCCTTGAATTGACCTTGGAAGGCTTAGAGTCACAAGTGTCACTCCTCTAATGGCTTACAAACACCAAGAGCAAATGGAGAAGGTATAAAGAGAGAGGAGGGAGGTTAGAATTCGTCCTTAGAACCTCTTGGGAAGGGTTGGACGAATTCCTATGCCTTATGGGGTTTATATAGGTGTAAAGATTAGGGTTTTAGTCCTTATCCTTATCTAGTTGCTTATCCACCAAGCAACCATAAGATAAGTCCTACAAATCCTTATCCTAGTCAAATTCTAAGGGATTTACACCTCAAATTCGTTCACCATATATATAAGATAATCCTTACCTTATTTTGTAACTATCACATAATTACAATTCAGCCCCTCTAGTTTAATTAATTACACTTGATCACAAAATTAATTCTTAATTAATTATTGACCAATATTAATTAAACAAATATGATTTCTCCTTTAATATATTATCCTTATAACATATTAATAAATCATAATAACCTCTCTCTCTTTATTTATTTCTCCAATCAAGTTGTTTTGGTGAAGGCAACCCAAAAGGACCATGCACCATCGGGTCAAGTACATACCAAAATAGTTATGGACTTAGACACTAATCCAACAGTCTCCCACTTGGATAAGTCTAACAACTATTCTGCGTATGACTTCGGATCCTGATCTGCAATCGTAGCTTTCCAAAGCCGCTGTCAACTCTGATCATATCAAATACGCGTGTCCTTAGATAAGGGATCATATATTCCTCCATTCTAGATATCATATGAGATATGATTTCTAATCATTCTCTTTGTACTACTTCTCGATTCCCGATTTATGACGACTGACTAATTGAACAAATCAAATTAGCCCTAGCCCGGCCGAGCATTTACGTTTGTCATCACTAAACCATCGAGGGGCCCAAAGATATCGCTTTTATCCTACTTTGGATAAAAGGAACGGATAAACTTTGATGCAATGCTTGCTTGCACTCACGCACCGAATCACACACAACAATATGTTTTATAACACCAAGTTACTAGTGCGTTTACATATTATCAATGTGCAACTGATTCACAAGATACAACTCACACATCTCGGTTTCAAGAATATAAGATGTTATCGTCTCACCAATCACTCGTGATACAATCCATGGGGTGATCCAAGTGAGCGTGGGTTTAATCCAATGCTCAAATCACATTCATAAGCACTCATGAACGTTGCAGCAAACATTGCTTATGTCTAATACTATTTTAGACAATCCACACACCAATTCACGACAGTCTTCATTCATATCTACTTCCAACATATGAACGACTGTGGCCCGTTTGAATAATTCGATTATTCTTAATAAACTCAATTATTCTGGAAGTCAAAACATGCAAATGTGAAACACAAGAATAATACTAATCCCGTATGGCCTCAACCCTTTGAGCATAAATAAAACACCTTTTATTTATCACCGTATTGATTACTCATTATTTGTAGTTTCGGGTAATCGACTTCTTACTTGAATTACAACACTTGTCCCATGCTCCTAGCATGCACACAATGTTTACCTATGGTTCTTACTTTGTGAAATAGATCACATTGAACACATTTCCAATCCTTCTCATTTCACAACTCCAAATCCGCTTTTCATAAGTTAAAGAATATCAAATTCTTGTTACTTATAGAATATGCTAGATTCTAACATTCTATGCAACTTATCCTTTCGTAATGTCACTGCACCTAAGTCATAAAGACTATTGCCAATGATATTACAAAGTCCTCTATCGGAGATTGTTACAAGACAATTCCATAGATGTGATGTCTCTCATTCAAAGTACTTTCTTTAAACATCCTTTTGCATAGA
This sequence comes from Lactuca sativa, assembly GCF_002870075.4. Taxonomy (NCBI): domain Eukaryota; kingdom Viridiplantae; phylum Streptophyta; class Magnoliopsida; order Asterales; family Asteraceae; genus Lactuca; species Lactuca sativa. Next base: position 55,873,168 of record NC_056625.2, read on the forward strand.
AGTTTCTAATCTAATCATAGATTTCTCAATATTCAATTCCCAATATGGACACACTTCTATATGTTCCATATGACAACTCATTCTTAATAGAATCTTATCTATTCGTAATGATGTCGATATGGTCCATCCAATATGGAAACATTTCCATATTTTCCAATACTATACTTCCAACTACTCACAAGCGACCAATCCTCGTCGAACTTTGGATTGTCCTTTGATAGTTGTTTAATTGTTTTAGTCAAAACCAATTCTTTTCCTTTTTCCCTCTAAATGCGCTAGACATTTGGAAAATTTTAGAATGGTCAAACATTAAAGCATTTGCAATCAATCCTATACCCGAAGCGTATGGGATACGACGCATAATGTTTTATTGCTATGTTCTCAAAATTCGAATTGTGAAGAGGGATGCCGTAATCATAATCGAAGTTTTAAGAACACACTTTGTACCTTTGACTAAATTTTATTAACATTTCTCAACCTAAACCTTTAGATTTGAAATGAAGCATAATATTCTCTCCCTTAATTATAGCAAAACAACTCTTCAACTATTGCGACTTTGCAAAGTATGACTCTTGTTTTCTATAATTAATATTGCTAACCTTGCAATACTTTCCTTAATAATCATACAATCATAACTTTTATGCTCCCACTATCTTGATGATTATTATAAAACATAACACTTATGCTCCCACTAGCTTCGACATGTATTCATAAACATCTTAACTTTCAGAAAAACAATGCTTATTGAATTTCTTAAGTTCATATTTCTAATACTTAGTGCTCTTATAATCTTTTATCAAGGTTTCTTGAACTTATACACATTTGCCATCGATAGTTCATATGTGTGTCTAAACAATTAAGACTAATTGCCAAACCTCACAATTCAAATTATGGAAAGGGATGCCGTAACCATAATTGAATTCGAGAATGCAATTTTACAATCACTATCTTCTTAAAATCTGTCTTAATGAAAGCATTTCCTCACAATCATTTTCATGAAGGAGGAAATCTTATGACACTTAGATTTAAACAGTGTATTTGTTCCTATCCATGTGAATTTGTCAAGACCAAAGTTTACGACAAATTCAAACTCTTATGGATCGAACTTTCTTGATCTCGATTTCTTGCCTTTATGGTAGCACAACTGCCCACCATGTCTTCCAAGTAGTTAAGCAGCTCACCCTTTCCTATCAATGTACCTTTCATTGATTAAGGTGCTTTGCCTTTTATGCGTTCAAAATGAGAACTCATAGAACTTACATGCACAATTAACTCGATTGGATTGGCACAGAATCAAAATAATGTCAACACGATAGGTTGTAAACCTCAACTCGTGTGCTAGTGATGATCGATAAGGTTTATTTGATTTGTTCTTGAAACCTTTCAAGACCATTAAGACTCCCACTGACTCCTTGACATATAAGATTCTCTTGTCAAAAACCATTTCTTGACAAACAAATATTCAAGAGTTAGTGTAGCTTTTATCAAAAGACTTCATAAATTGGTCCTAGTTGGTCTTTGTCTTATCCAAGACATCACAACTTTCCACATTTAATGAAAGTTACAAACCTTCTTAATACCTTTCACTCAATGTCACAATCTTAACTTTAAGACTTGTTATTGGAACGAAGTATGATTGACTTATTGATTTAACCATTTCTTCAATTCTTGATTCCTCTTCTTAGACATACAATTGTACTAAGACTCACTTAGAGGATCAATTGAGGTATGGTTCTTAATCATTAAGACCTATCATAAAGCATAAAAGGTACTCTCCCATCTTCTTAGAATGGAGAAACTTTTATCTTTCTGCCTACTTGATTCTTCTTATTTGTTCTGCTATTGATCTAAACCCTTTAATCAATTCAGAATTACACTTAATCTTGTAAGTATAATCATATTTACTAAACCTTTAGTAAATCATGACGAATATCATTGTTACTCTTATGGTGGACTTGATCAACACGCAACATTGTGTGCTCGATCTCTTAGTCCTTCACCTGACACTTTGTCAATGAATTTGTCTAATTTCCAAATATGAAATTTTTTCATTCATCGCGCATCCACATTGCATGATTCCAAGTTTCTGTCCAATTGAAACTTTGGGCGATGAGAAACTCTCCCTATTTGGTAAATTCGCGATTTTTCCATAAACACCATAAATAAGAATCATATCCATTTGTTGTAGAAATATTCAAACACCAATTTTCATAACGATTTTATTGCAAGGAGATAAACAAATAAATAAATAAGTCAAACGAAAATTTATTTTTATTTATAAAAGCAGCGGAAGACATTTGTCCTTACAATGCAAAATCCATTGAAAACTATGTTTTTCAAAAGAAAATTTCTAACAACTCTATCATAACTATCTAAGCTCAAAATCTAATCTTCAAGTCCATGCGATCAAGATCCATTCCTTGTGATTAGATTCATCTTGTTCTTTCACCAAGCTTCCTTTCTTTTCACCGATCCTGTAAAACATTCAAATGCAATCTTATCACATTATGTATCAATAAATAGGAACTTAATGGAGTTAGATAGTGAATTTTACCTGAAGCACAGCCATACTCTTTGACTCTCCCATCTTCTGGACTCTTCAGGCTCTTTGGGCAGACTTGTATCCAACGCCCTCTCTTTTGGCAGCAAACGCAGGTCGGTTCTCCTACAACGTCCTCGGAAGCATGGTTGGTTGACTTTTCCAACAAATACGCTCCATTGCTTCGCCAAATCATTTCTGATTCAGCAGCAATGAGCATGTAAGTTAGGTCAATGAGGTTGTCGTCATGATTCATCATATAATACTTTCTTTTGAACTCATTATATGATTCAGGAAGTGACTGCAAAACCCAATTCACAGCCAACTCATCTGGGAATGACACACCCAACATTATCAACCTATCAATGTGTGATTTCATTCCTAGAACGTGGGCACACACGGGTTTACCATCTTCATCTTTCATTTCCAATAGGGCTTTAGTGATATTGAACCTTTCAATTCTTCGATCTTGTGGGCTAGGGAGAACAATAGGAGGAGGAGGAGGAAGTGAAGCATGATTTCTCGTTCCTCGATTAAATCGTGGAATACCATCTTCATGTGGAATACTTGTTCCACGGGATTTGGGAAGACCATAGTTGTCGAACTTTGACATCTACAAAATGGGAGAAAAACAAATTCAAGTTAGTTGATTGATTGAATCCTTAGTAAATCACCCAAATGAGATACTAAGGCTAGGACCCAACACAATATTCTACAACTCGGGAGAGGGATGCCGTAACCCTAATTGCAGAATATTTGAAGGTAAAAGTCAGTCTTACCGTTAGTAGGCCTCATTCACGAAGCTGGTCTATAAGGGGTGTTTAAGGAAATTGCCTATAAAATGGCGATTGAATGGGTATCCACTCTTACCAACCGCACTTTTGAGTAGTGGAGGGTCGTTAGCCGAACGGGTAGGATAGGACGAAACCTTCCATTATAAGTATAATGAATTACTAAAGTAACTAAATATTTTTTTTTAAATTCCCACTCTTAATTACTTAGGCAAAAGTGAATTGATGCAATTCCATGAAATTACACTTTATGCCCTTACGAAGACGTTAGTGGAGCGTGTGTGGTTTACCAGCACACTAAATGGTTCTAAGCAAAGGTAGCAAAGGGTGACTCAATGTTGGTCATAGTTCGGTGGAGCGTGTGTGGTTTACTGGCACATCGAATAGGTGACTGTAACATGTGGGGGCACCATGTAGTTTGCATGGTTATTCACACCCGCTTTGTGATCCTCAGCATCCCAGTCACAAACAAGAGGGGCATATTGAGATTTAAACATGCCATTGAAATGTTCAATGAATCTCATAGGATCTAGGAGTTTTCATAGATTTAAAATTTAAATTTCTTTTTCGTTTTTCATGGTGGAAATTAGTGAATCGTCATTCACTAACCTTCAAATGTTCTGCAATTTGGGTTACGGCATCCCTCTCCTGAGTTGTAGAATATTGTGTTGGGTCCTAGCCTTAGTATCTCATTTGGGTGATTTACTAAGGACTCAATCAATCAACTAACTTGAATTCATTTTCTCCCATTTTGTAGATGTCAAAGTTCGACAACTATGGTCTTCCCATATCCCGTGGAACAAGCATTCCGCATGAAGATGGTATTCCACGATTCGATCGAGGAACAAGAAATCATGCTTCACTTCCTCCACCTCCTCCAATTGTTCTCCCTAACCCACAAGATCGAAGAACTGAAAGGTTCAATATCACTAAAGCCCTATTGGAAATGAAACATGAAGATGGTAAACCCGTGTGTGCCCACGTTCTAGAAATGAAATCACACATTGATAGGTTGATAATGTTGGGTGTGTCATTCCCGGATGAGTTGGCTGTGAATTGGGTTTTGCAGTCACTTCTTGAATCATATAAGGAGTTCAAAAGAAAGTATTATATGATGGATAATGACGATAACCTCATTGACCTAACTTACATGCTCATTGCTGCTGAATCAGAAATGATTTGGCAAAGCAATGGAGTGTATTTGTTGGGAAAGTCAACCAACCATGCTTCTGAGGACGTTCTAGGAGAACCGACCTGCGTTTACTGCCAAGAAAAAGGGAGTTGGATAGAAGTCTGCCCTAAGAGCCTGAAGATTCCAGGAGATGGGAGAGTCAAAGAGTATGGTTGTGCTTCAGGTAAAATCCACTATCTAACTCCGTTAAGTTCCTATTCATTGATTCTTAATACATGATGTGATAAGATTACATTTGAATGTTTTACAGGATCGGTGAAAAGAAAGGAAGCTTGGTGAAAGAGGAAGATGAATCTAATCACAAGGAATGGGTCTTGATCACATGGACTTGAAGATTAGATTTTGAGCTTAGATAGTTATGATAGAGTTGTTAGAAATTTTCCTTTTGAAATACATAGTTTTCAATGGATTTTGCATTGTAAGGACAAATGTTTTCCGCTGCTTTTATAAATAAAATAAATTTTGGTTTGACTTATTTATTTATTTGTTTGTGTCCTTGCAACAAAATCGTTATGAAAATTGGTGTTTGCATATTTCTACAACAAGTGGATATGATTCTTGTTTATGATGTTTATGGAAAGTCGAGAATTTACCAAATATGGAGAGTTTCTCATCGCCCAAGTTTCAATTGGACAGAAACTTGGAATCATGCAACTTGGTTGCACGATGAATGAGAAATTTCATATTTGGAAATTAGACTAATTCATTGACAAAGTGTCAGGTGAAGGACTAGGAGATCGAGTACACAAAGTTGCGTGTTGATCAAGTCCACCATAAGAATAACAAAAATATTCGTCATGATTTACTAAAGGTTTAGTAAAGATGATTATACTTACAAGATTAAGTGTAATTTTGAATTGATTGAAAAGGTTTAAATCAATAGCAGAACGAATAAGAAGAATCAAGTAGGCAAAAACATAAAAGTTTCTCCATTCTAAGAAGAAGGGAGAGTACCTTTTATGCTTTATGATATGTCTTAATGATTAAGAACCATATCTCAATTGATCCTCTAAGTGAGTCTTAGTACAATTGTATGTCTAAGAAGAGGAATCAAGGATTGAAGAAATGGTTAAATCAAGAAGTCAATCATACTTCGTTCCAATAACAAGTCTTAAAGTTAAGATTGTGACAATGAGTGACAAGTATTAAGAAGGTTTATAACATTCATCAAATGTAGAATATGGAAAAAGGTTTTCTTATTCTTGCACATTTGAAATTGGTAAGTTGTGATGTCTTGGATAAGACAAAGACCAAATAGGAGCAATTTATGAAGTGTTTTGATAAAAGCTACACTAACTCTTGAATATTTGTTTGTCAAGAAATGGTTATTGACAAGAGAATCTTATATGTCAAGGAGTCAGTGGGAGTCTTAATGGTCTTGAAAGGTTTCAAGAACAAATCAAATAAACCTTATCGATCATCACTAGCACACGAGTTGAGGTTTACAACCTATCGTGTTGACATTATTTTGTTTCTATGCTATTCCAATTGAGTTAATTATGCATGTGAGTCCTATCAGTTCTCATTTTGAATGCATAAAAGGCAAAGCACCTTAATCAATGAAAGGTACATTGATAGGAAAGGGTGAGCTACTTAACTACTTGGAAGACATAGTGGGCAGTTGTGCTACCATAAGGCAAGAAATCAAGATTAAGAAAGTTCGATCCATATGAGTTTGAATTTGTTGTAAATTTTGGTTTTAACAAATTCACATGGATAGGAACACATACACCGTTTAAATCTAAGTGTCATAAGATTTCCTCCTTCATGAAAATGATTGTGAGGAAATGCTTTCACTAAGAAAGATTTTAAGAAGATAGTGATTGTAAAACTGCATTGTCGAATTCGATCATGGTTACGGTATCCCTTTCCGTGATTTGAATTGTGAGATTTGGCAATTAGTCTTAATTGTTTAGACACACATATGAACTATCTAAGGCAAAGGTGTATAAGTTCAAAAGGCCTTGATAAAAGGTTATCAAAGTATTAGGTATTAGAAACAAGAACTTAAGAAATTCAATGAGTATTGTTTTTCTGAAAGTTAAGATGTTTCTGAATACATGTCAAAGCTAGTGGGAGCATAAGTTTTATGTTTATAATAATCATCATGATAGTGGGAGCATAAATGTTATGATTGTATGAAAATAAGAGTCACACTTTGCAAAGTTGTAAGAGTTGAAAAGTTGTTTTGCTATAATTAAGGGAGAGAATATTATGCTTCATTTCAAATCTAAAGGCTTAGGTTGTGGAATGTTAATAAATTTAGTCAAAGGTATATAGTGTGTTCTTAAAATTTCGATTATGATTACGGCATTCCTCTTCACAATTAGAATTTTGAGAACATAGCAAATAAAACATTATGACAAAAGATTGATAAAGTATCAAATCTTTATGTAAGACATTATGCATCGTGTCCCATACGCTTCGGGTATAGGATTGATTGCAAATGCTATAATATTTGACCATTCTTAAATTTACCAAATGTCTAGCGCATTTAGAGGGAAAAGGGACAGGAATTGGTTTTGGCTAAAATAAACAACTATCAAAGGACAATCCAAAGTTCGCCGAGGATTGGTCGCTTATGAGTAGTTGGAAGTATAGTATTGGAAAATATGGAAATGTTTCCATATTGGATGGACTATATCGACATTATTATGAATAGATAAGATTCTATTAAGAATGAGTTGTCATATGGAAAATATGGAAACGTTTCCATATTGGGAATTGAATATTGAAAATCTATGACTAGATTAGAAACTTATATGCAAAAGGGATGTTCAAAGAATGTAATTTGAGTGAGAGACATCACGTCTAAGGAATTATATTGTAACAATTTCCGATAGAGGACTTTGTAATTTCATTGGCAATAGTCTTTGTGACTTTGGTGCAGTGACATTACGAATGGATCATTGCATAAAATGTTAGAATCTAATATATTCTATAAGTGGCAAGAATTTGATATTCTTTTACTTATGGAAAGGGATTAGGAGTTGTGAAATGAGAATGATTGGAAATGTGTTCAATTTGATCTATTTCACAAAGTAAGAACTATAGATAAACATTGTGTGCATGCTAGGAGCATGGGACAAGTGTATTAATTCAAGTAATAAGTTGATTACCCGAAACGATAAATAATGAGTAATCGATATGCTGATAAATAAAAGATGTTTTATTTATGCTCAAAGGGTTGAGGCCATATGGGATTAGTATTATTCTTGTGTTTCACATTTGCATGTTTTGACTTCCAGAATAATTGAGTTTATTAAGAATAATCGAATTATTCAAACGGACCACAGTTAGTCATACGTTGGAAGTAAGTATGAATGAAGACTGTCATGAATTGGTTTGTAGATTGTCTAGAGCGTATTAGACATAGCAAAGGTTTGCTGCAATGTTCGTGAGTGCTTATGAATATGATTTGAGCATTGGATTAAACCCACACTCACTTGGATCACTCCATGGATTGTATCACGAGTGATTGGTGAGACGATAACATCTTATATTCTTGAAACTGAGATGTGTGAATTGTATCTTGCGAATCGGTTGCACATTGATAATATGTAAACGCACTAGTAACTTGGTGTCATAAAACATATTATTGTGTGTGATTCGGTGAGTAAGTGCAAGCAAGCATTGAATCAAAGTTTATCCGTTCCTTTTATCCAAAGTAGGATAAAAGCGATATCTTTGGGCCCCTCGATGATTTAGTGATGACAAACGTAAATGCTCGGCCAGGCTAGGGCTAATTTGATTTGTTCAATTAGTCAGTCGTCATAAATCGGAAATCGAGAAATAGTACAAATAGAATGATTAGAAATCATGTCTTACGATATCTAGAATGGAGGAATATATGATCCCTTATCTAAGGACACGCGTATCTGATAGGATCAGAGTTGACAGCGGCTTTGGAAAGCTACGATTGCAGATCAGGATCTGAAGTCATACGCATAATAGTTAATAGACTTATCCAAGTGGAAGACTGTTGGATTAGTGTCTAAGTCCATAACTATTTTGGTATGTACTTGATCCGATGGTGCATGGTCCTTTTGGGTTGCCTTCACCAAAGCAACTTGATAGGATGAATTATGGAGAGAAAGGATTAAATATGATTTATTAATATATTATGAAAATAATATATTAAAGGAGAAATCATATTGTTTAATTAATATTAGTCAATAATTAATTGGTAATTTGTTTTGTGACTAAAAGAGATTAATTAAAATTAAGGGACTGAAATTGTAATTATATGATAATTGCAATTTGGGCTATGGATTGCCTTATATTAAGGAGTGGACAAATTCTATGGGGAAACCCATGAAGAAATCGTCCAAGGCCTTAAGGAAAGGGATCCATGGGTTGCTTAGGGCTTAAGCATCCAAATTAGGTTTTCCTTGTTAAGATAACCCTAATATCCTCCTATATATATGACCCTTATGACCCAAAAACGTGGCTAAGACTTCTCTAGGGTTTGTAGATGTTTTTGGGCAGCCTCCTTCATCTCTCCTCTTCATCCTTTTGCTCTTGGTGTTTGTGAACCATTAGAGGAGTGACATTTGTGACTCTAAGCTTTCTAAAGTCAATAGAAGAAGGATTTGGGATTGTTATTGCTACATAACAATCAAGGTAATATCTTAAACCTATTATCATATTAATATGATTACTTGAATGCTAGAATTAGGGTTTATAGTCTTGGATAATTTGCATGTACAATAGAGAAACCTAGATTCTAGCATTAGGGTTTGTATGAGCACATAGGATGTTCTTAGGACCAAAACCCATCATAAAGAACGCCGAAATCCGAGTTATAACAAAAAAGTTATGACATGTCTAAGTTTCGCGATAGAACCGACATGACACTGCTTGGCGTAAATGATGAATTTGTGATATAGGACTTTTTAGCCTTAGAAATCTAAACAGAAGTCATAGTTTTCGTCAAACCGAGAGTGTGCATAAAAAGAACGCCTAAATCTAACTTTGTATGAGGAAGTTATGATTTTTCTAAGTTTCGGCTTAGCAGTATGCAGCCCGGAGTTCGAATAATAGATCGAGCGATTTCTAGCCGACACAACGTAAACGAGAATCGAAGATCTCGTTAATAGTAGCACAACGGTAAAAAGACAGATGAAAGCAGACGTCGGATGAAGGAGTTATAAATTTTATCGGACTTTCCTGTCCCAGCCAGTTAAAAATATAATTTTAAAAATAAAGCCAAAATTAGCCGACGGAGTCTAAACGAAAGTTGTAGAGTACGGCCCCATCTATGTTTGGATATAAAGAACGTCAAAAACGGAGCTCGTATGCGAAAGTTATGTATTTTAGAAGTCGAGTTGAGAGAAGGCGAACTGATGCGAGGGGTACGCCCAGCGTACCTTCGGACGCCCTGCATACCAAAGTACACCCCGCGTATGAGGATGGGTACGCTGTGTGGTTTGACTTCTTCTACAGTCCGAAATGGTCCACGTAGACCCAACCGAAGTTCGACAGCTGCCTCTTACGCATTGCGTAGATCCGGAGTATGCCTATCGTAGTCTGAGGTCTCGCACCTATAAATAGAGGAGCGAGGCCAGCCACAATTCTCACACCATTCTTCATCTCTTTCTCTTTGTACTCTCTCTCTAGCCTTCCAAAACACCCCCGAAGCCTAGGAAAGCTCCCTAGCATTAGAAGAAAGCCCGGAGTGCCCGAAGGCTCCGAGAAAAAGAGTTTTTCGGTTTGAAACTTTGCCCGCGTAGAGCCTGGTTTTCAAGCAAACCTTCCAATTTCATCAAAGAAGATTGTTTTAAGAAACGGAGTGTTGTCTGAATCACCCCTTATTAGGTAAGTGTATAGTCACTTTCATCTTACACATAGATATGTAGTATTTTATATAAATTACGTGCTATGTGTATATTTATTATATGTTTACTTGAGATCTATGATGGATGAAAGATCTGAACCTCTTTCTTTTCAAATATGAACTTTTTTTTTCATATCTAAGACTTTTTCTTCAGATCTGCACTATATATGTATTTTTTTTGTCAGATCTAGACCTTTTCTTCAGATCTGAACTGTATATGTATTTTTACTTTGAAGATCTATGTTGGGTGAAAGATTTGAACTTTGTTTTTAGGATCTAGACTATATATGTATTTTATATCTACAAATATGTTGGGTAAAACATGGGTAGATGAAATAGGTGGTGCGTGATGAAATAAAATGATGAAAGGACTCGATGTTGACGTTGATCCAATCATCTAGCAGAGTATGAATGACGACCACAAACTTTTCTAGGAATTTTAGTGGAACGCTAGCAGCTCGCACACTGTAGGTGTTTGTGAACAATGTGTTCACCGGTGTACTCCATCCCCCCATGGTTGCCTTATGGACCCTTATGGCTGAGGAATCTCCTGAGCAATAGTCATCCTGATGAAATTCCTTAGGATAGGTCCCTTATAATAAATGCTTTGGGGACGTAAAGTGAGGATAACGGGAACGGGTAATCAGGTTGAATGATTATTGAAAATAATAAACTTATTTATTGTGGGTTTAAAACCCTATATGCTCATCAGGCTCCCCAACCTGACCCACTCAGTTTCTTGTATTACAGGTAGTGGCAAAAGCATAGTTGGATGATCTGACGAGAGATTATGGATTTTAGGCCAATAGAAAATAAATAGAATGTTGTACGACCTATGTTGTTTTGAGGCCAATTTTGTTTTGTGGCCTATGATGTTATTGGTTTATGCTTTTGATCTGTATCGATGTCGACATTCCGAGTTTTGTAATGTAATGAAAATACATTTCTTTAAGAAATGCTTTGATAAAATTTATTTTATCATCTTTTGTTTTTGGGAACAAATTCCACAACACTTTTATTTAAAAGATTAATCTGATTTTATTATAAAAGCATAAACAAAATCGGTCATTTCTGGCCGTAAAAATGGCGATGTCACAACAGCCCTACTCGTCTAGTAGGTTTCTTAACTCGCGTGCAAATTCCCATTTCTACTCGACGAGTTTAGGGCCTCCAACTCGTCGAGTCCCTTTGCAAAAATGAGAACTCTTATATAAAATACCTATCATGAACCGTTCGTTACAAATCTCTCCCACTTATCTTAGACTTTGTGCTCGAAGTCTACCACAATCACCTATCCCAAAAATTCCCCACGTGCTACACCAGCGGCTCCCTAGATTTGGCATGAACCAACTGTCGTTTATTACAAGAACTGACACCTGCCATCCTGAGGGTAGAACCATCACCCCGCGCGATCAATGACCGTCCCAAGGCAACCGAAACCTCTACCCAGGATATATCACTCGAACCTTCAACCCTTGCAAGCTACTTCTACCTTCTGTGACCTAAAATTTATCGTAACCTGGCTTTCTGACAACTCGCCCGTGCTGAAACAACTCTCCGTCAATCCCTCAACTACTAGTAGAACAATCACAATCCTTCCAACTTTGTTCATATATCGGCCCATCTGGATCTATCAAAACCATCCTGGTGAAGAATGACTCCTCGCTCTCTCTAGTGAAACCAATCCTACTTTTCCAGGAGTCTGAACCCTAAGGTCTCAGTAGTCCTGCTCCCTGTCAGACTCCTCAGACCGAACTGTCACCCATCACACTACTCTCGAAAAGGGAACACGTCACTATCCATAAACGGCTACAGAAAACTTACACCTGACAGAAGGACCAGATAATCCTTCGAGTAGAAGATTCATCCCTTCAACGGTTAGACTCATACGAGAGCTGCGCAACAGAGTCAAATCAACTACTCTAAGATTATTTAATCCCATGGTGAGTGACTTATCGCTTCCCAGTCAATCAGTTACTCTGTACGTTCATGAAATCCTAAAAACACCAATACTGCCCGATAACTGGAACTGCCCAAAGCACTGATCTACCTCCCAGCTACTTTCTAAACCCCGCCGAGACCTTCTTAGTCCCAATTCATTTGTCAAACATTTTAAATATCAGGTTCCTACCTGGTCACTGAGCCAAAGGCTCCCATACAGTCGCCCTTCGCGACTTTCGAACAAAATCTTCATATGACAGTAGTTTCCATCCGTTATCTTGCCACTATGGCTCTAACGACCTCCCGATCCAACCAATCGAATCCATACATCGAATCCCATCGTCATCAACTCCAAGACTGAAGGTGATTGCTACATGACTAAAGGTAGCCTTATATCACAACCTGGCCTCATGCGGTCCATTACTTCCTTTTTCCCATAACCGCCATGGTGTTCCTATGGTCTTATCATTGACTCAACTAGATCTAAACCATCTGGGTAATTGATGTAACCCAATTCGTGGATTTCCATGTCCTCACTATTGCACCAGGACTGGTGGGTGCTACTGTTATTTTCGTGATCTAACATCACTCCCATTCTATCTATCAACCTAGTGAAAACTATGGCGACCCCCGCAGACTTACAACACTCTAACTCTATCTGACAACCTTGTGAATGCTACAACTACACCCGCAGACTTACAACACTTCCAAAACTATTTGGAAACCTTGTGAATTCCACATCTACACCCGCATACTTACAACACTTCCAACACTATCTGGAAACCTTGTGAATGCTACGGCTACACCCGTAGTCGTACAACACTTCCAACACTATTAGAGAACCTTGTGAATGTTACGGCTACACCCGTAGACTTACAATACTTCCAACACTATCTAAGTACCTTTTGAATGCCACGACTACACTCGTAGACTTACAACACTTCTATCACTATCTCCCAACCCTGTGAATGCTACGACTACACTCGAAGGCTTACATCACTCTAGCACTGTCTACCAACCTTAGCCCTACCACCAATCCATCTGTACACATCCTAAGTCGACACACAATTGACCTAACACGCAACTAAACTCGAGGCCTGACTGGAACTCTAACATGTTTCCCGAAGTCTGCTCTCCGATGCCAATGGAAAGTGTGAACCAAATGTCAGAATGTTTTCCGAACTCCCAACTAACCTAATCCTCCATCAAGATGGCCATTCGACTGCCTCCCTCCCTGGCGGGGAAGCAAAACTCCTCTAAGTTTCACACCTATTTCTGCTCCTAAATACCCGGTCGATTCTCCCCTACTTTAGATTCTCCTAAGTCTCTGCGGCACGTGAGAATTAAAGGATTCTCAATCCTTCTTATTTCCAAATAGTCCATTGTTGACAATCTGTGCTCACCCATCCTAGCGATTAATTACCAGTCAAACCCTAAGATTGTCCATCCTCTGAAACCTTGAAGAGTACTCTTGAATTCTGGTCCAGACCAATACCTCAATCCACTTCTCATACTATTATACCATCTCCTTAAGCTCCCCTGCTGGCGACTAGAGACCTTAACCTTTACTCTGGCTGACGAATCCGCGTAGAACCATTGAACTCTAATCAAACACGACCCATGCAAAAAATACAATTCTCTTGGAACATCCAATGGTCAAACAACCCATGCAACTACACCCGTATCCTTCTGCTACAACTCTTCTCCCAGCGACGGTAGTGATAGAACCCAGGAGTTCCCCTTCAGCCTCCGCCGCTCATACCAAGACTGATGATGTAACCAACATATCCTATCGATACCGGTGGACCAACTTGATGAAGCTGACCACAAACCTTCCACATGACACCACTGGCCAATTTATACTACGAAACGAGAGAATATCGAGTATCCCGAACTAGAAAAAGGGAAACGACCTTTTACTAACTACTTCCGTAATTCACGGTAAGTAGTTGGCATATGACATTTCTTGAAAATATAATCCGAACACAAGCAGAATTCACTTCTTGAATTTGATGCAAGAAAACCACTACAAAATACATATAGAACTGGTAAGAGCAAAAGGTACATACCCGCAATGTCACCTGTTGTAATCCTGATCTCTCCTACATGTCACTGCAAAGTCCGACCCCTCTCTGTTAGAGCTACGGCTCCACTATCTCGTCCATCGGTGATCCTCAAAGTATCTGGGGCAGGCACGCTCACTAATCCTCCCCTTGCTGGACAATTGGCCTTTTTGTGGCCCACCTAATCGCAGAGAAAACACAACGAATTTGCCCCTTGAGGACAATCCCTGCTGATGTGATCAACCCTGCCACACTTGTAGCATCTTAAACCCCTGGAACGACAAACTCCCTTGTGCACTTTCCCGCATGTGTTGCACTGGCTCCGGCCCTACTGGGATTTCACCCGGTGATCAGAAGTCTTGGATCTCTTCCCGGGACCCTCAACTATATGCACCTGGCATGACCCTCTCTTCCCAAGGTGCTCCAAATCGATCTCACATCCTCAGACTGTGGGAGTCATATCCTTCAGGGTCTGACACCCTATCACGCTCACAAGCTCACTTGCCAACAGCTGAACTATAACAGCGGTAACATCCTCTGAACCAAACCGGGTCACAAACTCCTCCCAAGACATAGTCTCTGATATGGGCATATTTAGTTATAAAATTCATGCATTATCTTAATACTTTATGTTGATTTTGTCTCATTTAATGAAAAAAGGTGCTTAGTTAGTTTAGAATTTCATTTTTCAGCAACAATGACATGCTCGGATGGAAAAGGAAGCGGATCTAGCGATTGGAAGCTTAGATCTTGGATTTTGAAGAAAGAAGGATGTTGCTGGACAGCTTGACCCCTCGTCAATGTTTTGGCCATATCTCATGAACCGTAACTCTGATTGACAAGATTCAAAATGTTCTGAAAACTAGACACAATTTCAGACGACTTTCATGTTTTGAGAAAATGATGATTCCAAACGGACTCGACGAGTCACGTCGAACTTTCGCGATTCCGGAGTCGATGACTTGCCGTACACGGGTTTTAAGTGACGGACTCGCCGAGTTGGTCACTGGACTCGACGCGTCACCTCTTTTTTTGTGAAAATATATATAAAGGGCATTCTTGCCCGATACCCTAGCAGATAGATGAACCCTTGGAGGCCAATTGTCGACTAAAGGTGCTGCTGGAGCGTGGGAAGCGAAGGAATCAACCCTACATTCAATTTTAAGGAGAATCAAGGCAAAATCAAGTTTACTCTTTACCTAATCTCTTGTTTGAACTATGTTTTTACTAATTAATTTCGTTTTTGAGCTTTTTTCTTCTATAATCATGAGCTAAAACTCATACCTTCTGTTTAGGATAGATGGTTTTGTGATTATGGTTTGATTTTGTGGTTGGATTAATTTAATTTAGTGAACTTTGTTTTATTAAGCTTGTTAAAGAACCTTATACATTAACCATAACTATTTTTTGTTAATTATCAAGTAATTAAGCTGCATGAACATCTCTTAATTGCTTACCTCATGTGATTTATGTGAAAACATAGTTATGTGCCTAGGATTAGCGAACGTGAAACTAGGATTAACTAGAAAGTGGGTAAATTAATGTGTGAGCTTGTGTGGCAAACCATCAACAAGAGGTTAATTGAATTAGTAATTTGATTAACTAATTACAAGTCTTATTTAACCCGAATCAATAAACTAGGAAACTAATTGGTTTAATCAACTGATTACTGCTTGAATTAATTTGTTTTCTAAGGATTAGTAATAGCGAACGTGAACCTAATCACACTAATCGGTAGCCAATGCCAATTAATCTATTGCACTTGTCATAAAATCAACCATAGGAATAAATGTTTCGAACCTAAACAGAAGTCTCCTTAATTATTGAATTTAGTTGATTTTTATTTTCTTAGCTCTTAGTTTCTTAGTTTAAGTTTTAGTTAATTGTTTAAGTTTCTAGTCTTGTAAAACTAGAGAAAACCCCATTTCTATTACTTGTTTTATTTAGATAATATTAGCATTTATTTTAATTGTTTACCGTTCCCTATGTTCGATACCCTACTTACCCGAACTAAACTGCTAATCGATAGGTACACTGCCTTTCGTGTGTTTTTCTTTGTGTTTAAGTTAGTAGGATTAAAACTAGTGCATCTCACACACATCAGTCTCCAATTAAGAAAGCGCAATAGATCACGCAATCAAACCCCTGTATCTCATTGCCGCCCGATACAGGAGATCCAAGCGAATCGAACCTTGGCTCCTATGGGGTAGGGACTAGTGCGGAAAACACCTTCTATCTCCTCAATCCAACACGAATTCAAAATCTTGGCAGTCCTTCCCTCGACTGGCTCACCACCTGAGCCGAGACCTAAACCTAAACTAGAGCCCGTACCTGAACCGCCTCCATGAGTGCGCATCTCCATACTGAAAAACCACTAGTCAAAACATACTCAAGGATTCTCTTCCCCGAAGCTTCTCAGATTCTCTAACCGATTCGAGTATGGATCCTATGCTTTCAGTAGTACGGACCCAATACTACCTTTCATACCTATCCATACTTTCCTCAGCAATTCTCCTGAATCCTCTAAGTCACTTCCTCAGACTGATGCACCCAAGTCTTACTAAATCTCACTACTAACCCACTGAAGCATATGTTGGAATAGTGTCTAAGGCTGCAACTATATTAGGCAAGTATTTGACCCGATTGTGCATGGTCCTTTTGGGTTGCCTTCACCATAGCAACTTGACAGGATGATTTATTATGAGAGAATAAATATTATTAATATATTATGAGAATATTATAAGGAATAATAATATTGTTATTTGATTAATATAAGTCATAAATTAATTAGAGTTAATTTGGTGACTTAAAGAGATTAATTAAATAAGAGGGTATAAACTGCCAATTGTTTGATAGTTACACTTTGGGCTGTAAATCCTTCTTGGATAGGGTTGGACGATTTCTAGGGCTTAGGATAAGCCACAAATCGTCCAAGGGCTTATCTTGGAAAGGATTTGGATTGCTTTGAGTAAAGATTATCCAACTAGGGTTTAAGGGTGAAACTCTAGGAGCCTTACAAGTATAAATAGACCCTTGGGGCAAGGGAAATCGGCACCTCTGCTAAAGCAAAGAAACCCTGGACGATTTCTATTCCCTCTCCTCTCTCTCAAATCATCCTCTTGCTAGTTGGTGTTTGTAAGCCATTAGAGGAGTGACATTTGTGACTTTAAAGCTCCAAGAACAAGAAGATCAAACAAGTGTTTCAAGGTATGCTTCTAATTCTGATTTTGTATTGTTCTTATACTCCATTAGTCATTAGAAGTCTTGGATCCAATGCATGTTTAATTAGGGAAACCTAGATCCAAGCATTAGGGTTTGTATGTGCACATAGGAATGTTCATATGGCCAAAACCCATCAGTGGTATCAGAGCCTAGATTGGTTTCTATTAAATTGATGCATAATTGTTTGTTTCTTGCTTGAAAAATTCAAATTTTGTGATTCTGAGTCATGAACTCGACGAGTCCCATGGTGGACTCGACGAGTTGGCCTGACTCGACGAGTCCAGTTGGGAACTCGGCGAGTCCGAGCGTCAGGAAATGCCAAAATCGGGATTTTTTGATATTTATCTTATGGAAACTTGCCTTTATCATATTAGATCAACCCTAATCCGATTTTATGATATATATGACTGTAATATTGATCTAATTAAAGATACTTATCAATTAATAAAATATTTAATTTCCTTATGTGATAATTAATTAATTATTTTGATTAAATTGGTAAATTATTTTGCAAGAAATCATTAAATAAATCAAATATGGATAATTATGGAATTAATTGTTAATTAAGATTATTTGTTATTTGATCCTCCATGTTTTAAATGTTTAAAACTTGCCCTCAAGTTTTGAAATTTATGTTTTATGATTAAAAGTTTAATTTAGACAATTTAATTTTCAAACCATAGAATTTTACAAGTTTAAAATCCAACCCTATACTAATATAATATTACAAGATTAATATGTATATATATATATATATATATATATATATATATATATATATATATATGTATAACTACATTGCTAGTCTTACCGTTAGTAGGCCTCATTCACGAAGCCGGTCTATAAGGTGGGTATAAGGTTGCGGCCTATAAAATGGCACTTAACGAGTGTACACTCACACCCACTGCTTGCTTGATCGGTGGAGGGTCGTTAGCCGAACGGGTAGGATAGGGCAACCTCATCTCTCATTAAAAGTATAATATGAAATAAAAAGTAACTACATGTTTTTCAAAAATTTCCCAATCTTAGTTACTTTAGGAAAAGTGAATTGATGCAATCCCATGAAATTACACTTTGCACCCTTGCTAAGAAGTTAGTGGAGCGTGTGTGGTTTACCGGCACACTAATTGGTTCTAAGCAAAGGTGGCAAAGGGTGATTCATTGTTTATCATAGTTCGATGGAGCGTGTGTGGTTTACCGGCACATCGAATAGGTGATCGTTACAATGAAGGCACCATGTAAATTTGCATGGTAATTCACACCCACTTTGTGATCCTCGGTATCCCAGTCACAAACAAGAGGGGCATATCGAGATTTAAACATGCCATTGAAAGGTTTCAATGAATCTCATCTAAACCTAGGTATTCTCAATACATTTAGAACTTAAAGTTATGTTTTGTGGTGGAGAATTAGTGAATCGTCATTCACTTACCTTCAAATTGTTTGCATGTTAAATTACGACATCCCTTTTCTAATATGTAAATATTGTTGTTGGATCCTAGCCCTAATTTTCTTATTAGGTGATAATTAAGGATTCATATTCTAATCTATCTTTGTTCTTTCTATTTGTAGATGTCGAATGCAAACAACACTACTGCTAGTTCATTCATATTGATGAGCCTTTGTCAAAAGGTCACTTTCGATGGGACGAAATTTAGCGAATGGATAAGATACATTCGCACTATTGCTCGCTATGAGGACAAGGAGTATGTCCTCGATGAGAAGCTCGAGAAAATCAACCCTGAAATAGCTACTCCGGCTGAAATGACCGTTTTTGAAACTCACGAGCGTGATGCAATGAAGGTACATTGCATCATGATAGCCACTATGAACTCCGAATTCCAAAAGTCCTATGAGGACATGTACCCGTACGAGATGCACCAAGACTTGTTGGAGAGATACCACCAAAACGCGAGACAAGAGCGTTATGATATTTTCACTAACATGATTTTCGCTAAAATGGGTCATGGAGAGTCTCTTACCGTGCACCTGCAAAAGATGCAAAGGTATGTCGACCGTCTTCGCAAGTTGAATGTTGACTTTGGGGAAGATTTGGCGATCGACATGGTGCTTCACTCTTTGCCTCCAAGTTACAATCAATTTAGGATGACCTACCACATGAACAAAGAAGAGGTCACCCTAAGCAAGCTCCAAGGTCTCTTGAGGGTCGCTGAGAGCAACTTCAAGGACAAGTCTATTGCACCAACTCCCAATCCACCCGTTGCTCTTGTTTTGGCTATTGGACAAGGAAGGGGAACGAATAGGAGGGCTTCGTCTAAGAACCATCGCAAGGATAAGCCCCGAGATGGTGCCTCTTCTAGTGGGACCAAAGTTGATCCTGCTAAACCCTGCCCTAACCCAAAGGAGGCAGAGTGCCACCACTGTTACAAGATAGGACATTGGAAGAGAAGCTGCCCAGAGTACCTGCAACCCATCAAGGAAGGAAAGATC
Source organism: Lactuca sativa (assembly GCF_002870075.4). NCBI lineage: Eukaryota > Viridiplantae > Streptophyta > Magnoliopsida > Asterales > Asteraceae > Lactuca > Lactuca sativa. Next base: position 55,893,203 of record NC_056625.2, read on the forward strand.
AAGCCGTCTTTCGCAGGTATATACACAATTAAATCTAACGATTCATCTCATGCTATTTCTTGGGTTCTTGATACCGGTTGTGGTTACCACATTTGTTCTAATGTGCAGGGACTAAGAAGAAATAGGGATGTGGAGCATGGAAGGATAAATCTAATCATGGGGAACAGAAGATCGTCGCCTGTGACCAAGATTGGAGTGTATTCTTTAGTGCTTAGGAATGGTTTATCTTTAGATTTGAACAATTGTTGCTATTCGCCAGAAATGGCTAGAAACATCATTTCATTTCATGGTTTGTTTAGACAAGGTTTTAGATTTTCTTTTAATAATGAGAATGGTTCTATTTTGGCTTATCTAAATGGTGTCTTTTATTTTGAAGCTATACCATGTAATGGAATTTATGAAACCGTTATGATTGTAGATAACTTAGGAAATGATGTTTTACTTGGAAAGATGACTAAGTCACCCTTCATAAGTACGTGTGAAAGGGGTGAGGGTCTATTGGACCTAATACATACCGATGTATGTGGACCGTTTAGATCAACCACGAAGGATGGGAACTGCTTCTATGTGACTTTTACCAATGACTATAGTAGATATGGGTATATCTACTTAATCAAGCAAAAGTCAGAAACTTTTGAAAAGTTCAAAGAGTTCAAGAATGAAGTGGAGAATCAATTGGGCAGGAAAATCAAGATGCTTGGATCCGATCGAGGAGGAGAGTACCTAAGTCTTGAGTTCCACGATTATCTCAAGGAGTGTGGAATAGTTTCACAATTGACGCCACCTAGGACACCACAATTGAATGGTGTGGCAAAAAGGCGTAATCGAACCTTGTTGGACATGGTTCGCTCTATGATGAGTCGTGCTTCACTGTCAATCTCTTTTTGGGGGTATGCCTTAGAGACTGCCGCCCATATCCTTAACCGAGTCCCTACTAAAAAGGTTGCCAAAACACCTCACGAGACGTGGACAGGGAAAGCTCCCTCGTTGGCACATATCAAGGTTTGGGGTTGCCAGGCTTTCGTAAGACGAGATACTCACGACAAGCTCGAACCTCGTAGTGAGCGATGTATTTTCTACGGCTACCCGCATAAATCCTTTGGATATCTCTTCTATAGACTGAAGGACAATGTTGTCTTTGTTGCGAGGAGAAGAGTTTCCCGAGAGCGAGAACTCATAAGCCAAGGAGACAGTGGAAGGCAAATCGAGCTTGAAGAGATTCAGGAATCGATAGATGAAGGAACCTCTACCGCTGGCACTCAACCCGAGGAGGAAACTCCGGTTGAACCGAATGACGAATCCTTACCTCTTAGACGTTCCGAAAGAGTTAGAGTTCAACCCCAGTTTTATGGTTTTCATATTACTACCGAAGGGGACACGTATATTAGTGATGGTACACTAATAAACCTTGATGAACCTAATAGCTACAAGGAAGCCATGGCAGGCCCGGAGTCTGCAAAATGGAAAGAGGCGATGGATAGCGAGATCCAATCCATGTATGATAACCAAGTTTGGAATTTGGTTGATAACGTGCCCGGACGTAAGACTGTTGGGTGCAAATGGATCTTCAAGAAGAAGACTGACGTGGATGGAAAAGTACACACGTATAAGGCGCGATTGGTTGCAAAAGGCTTTACTCAAACTCCAAGAGTTGACTATGATGAGACCTTCTCACCAGTTGCGAAGATAAAGTCTATTAGAGTGATGCTAGCTATTGCCGCATTTCATGATTATGAGATTTGGCAAATGGATGTCAAGACCGCTTTTCTTAATGGGAAGTTGGCTGAGGATGTTTACATGGCTCAGCCAGAGGGGTTTGTGGATCCGAAGCATCCGAATAGAGCGTGTAAGCTTGAGAAGTCCATTTATGGACTTAAGCAAGCATCTTGCAGATAAAATCTTTGCTTCGACGAGAAAGTCAAAGAGTTTGGATTTGTACGAAGCGAAGATGAATCTTGTGTATATGTCAAAGCCAGTGGGAGTATAGTAAGCTTCCTCGTTCTATATGTCGATGACATATTACTCATAGGAAACGACGTCCCGACTCTGCAGGAGGTTAAGTCCTGGCTCGGGAAGTGCTTCGCTATGAAGGACCTCAGAGAGGCTTCTTATATTTTGGGAATAAGGATAGTAAGAGAAAGAAGTAAGACTTAGTCAGAACACTTACTTAGAGAAGGTACTAAAACGTTTTAGTATGGAAAACTCGAAGAAGGGAGAATTATCAATACAAAGTAATGCCAAGTTGAGTAAGACTCAAAGTCCGAGTACCGAAGCTGAAATAGCAGAAATGAGCCGAGTACCATACGCTTCCGCAGTTGGCTTAATCATGTATGCTATGAATTGTACTCGCCCTGATGTAGCCTTTGCTTTGAGCATGGTTAGCAGATATCAAGGGAACCCTGGCAGAGCCCATTGGATTGCGGTTAAGAATATCCTTAAGTACCTTCGAAGGACGAAGGAATGGTTCTTAGTCCTCGGAGGGATTGATGACTTGAAGGTGCGAGGGTATAGTGACGCCAGCTTTCAGACCGACAGTGACAACTACCGTTCGCAGTCGGGCTGGGTCTTTACCCTAAATGGAGGAGCAGTAACTTGGAAAAGTTCTAAGCAGGAAACCGTAGCTGATTCAACGTGCGAATCAGAGTACATTGCAGCGTGCGAAGCGTCGAAGGAAGCGATATGGTTGAAGAACTTCATCGGTGATCTTGGAGTTGTACCTGCCATAAAGGAGCCCATGGAGATTTTTTGTGATAATGAAGGAGCGGTTGCCTTAACCAAGGAACCGAGGGATCATGGTAGATCTCGACATATCGACAGAAAATATCACTTTATTATACATCGTGTAGAAGAAGGACAAGTCGTAGTGAAGAGGATATCATCAAAAGATAACCCAGCAGATCCGCTTACGAAGGGACTGAGTAGGGTTAAGCACTTGCAGCAGGCTAGGAGTATTGGGCTGAAGGATGATATTAGCATAGATTAGATAGTAGTAGAAACTTGTAATAGATAAATGTAATTAACATTTGATGATTAAATAAAAGAGTATTATTTATGAGTAATGTTATTGTCTTGTGTTAATTATTTAACTATTGTTTCATTTTGCATGTTTTGACTTCCAGAATAATTGAGTTTATTAAGAATAATCGAATTATTCAAATTATCCACAATCGTTCATATGTTGGAAGTAGATATGAATGAAGATTGTCATGAATTGGTGTGTAGATTGTCTAAATGGTTTTAGACATAGCAAAAGGTTGCTGCAACGTTCATGAGTGCTTATGAACTGGTTTTGAGTATTGGAACAAACCCGCGCTTGCTGGAATCACCTTATGGAATATGATATAAAAGGGTGATCGCAAGACGATAATATCATATAGTCTTAAAACCTAGATATATGGTTTGTTATTTGTTAATTGGTTGTACATTGATAATGCGAAAACGCATCAGTAACTCGGTGTCATAAAACGCATTGTTATGTATAGTTGATTAAGGAAAAAGTAAATGCATATTAGTCGAAGTTTATCTGTAACTTTTATCCCAAGAGGGTAAAAGCGATATCTCGGCCGCTCGATGATTTGATTTGACTTATGTGTCGGGCCCGGTCAGAACTAAATTGATGTGTTCGATTAAGTTCTATGTCAAATGAATCGGAGATCGAGAAACCAAAATGCTAGACTAATTATTCCATAGAATTGTCAGCATGATATCTAACAGAGGACTGTATGATCCCTTATCTAAAGGACAAGATTGATTAGATCAAAGTTTGACAGCGTCTTTGAGAGCTACGATTGCAAATCGAATTGTACTTGTGCATATAGTTACTAGACTTATCCAAGTGGGAGACTATTGGAATAGTGTCTAAGGCTGCAACTATATTAGGCAAGTATTTGACCCGATTGTGCATGGTCCTTTTGGGTTGCCTTCACCATAGCAACTTGACAGGATGATTTATTATGAGAGAATAAATATTATTAATATATTATGAGAATAATATAAGGAATAATAATATTGTTATTTTATTAATATAAGTCATAAATTAATTAGAATTAATTTGGTGACTTAAAGAGATTAATTAAATAAGAGGGTATAAATTGTCAATTGTTTGATAGTTACACTTTGGGCTGTAAATCCTTCTTGGATAGGGTTGGACGATTTCTAGGGCTTAGGATAAGCCACAAATCATCCAAGGGCTTATCTTGGAAAGGATTTGGATTGCTTTGAGTAAAGATTATCCAACTAGGGTTTAAGGGTGAAACCCTAGGAGCCTCACAAGTATAAATAGACCCTTGGGGCAAGGGAAATCGGCACCTCTGCTAAAGCAAAGAAACCCTGGCCGATTTATATTCCCTCTCCTCTCTCTCAAATCATCCTCTTGCTAGTTGGTGTTTGTAAGCCATTAGAGGAGTGACATTTGTGACTCTAAAGCTCCAAGAACAAGAAGATCAAACAAGTGTTTCAAGGTATGCTTCTAATTCTGATTTTGTATTGTTCTTATACTCCATTAGTCATTAGAAGTCTTGGATCCAATGCATGTTTAATTAGAGAAACCTAGATCCAAGCATTAGGGTTTGTATGTGCACATAGGAATGTTCATATGGCCAAAACCCATCAGCATATCCTAGGCTTTCCTAGGTTCCCGAACCCACCCAATCCTCAGCTGCTGAAAGATTCCCAGTAATGTTAACTAGCTACCTCATGAATATAGCCAGATGCAACAGAGATCAGCATATCCGGCCTGTGTCCCATGTGAATTAGCGTATTCACTTAGTAGTTAACTCACATTACTAATAGTCCCACAAAGCACAAAGCAAGCAACATTCAGACAATGGAAAGTCTAACCAACATACTCAAATCAAACTATCCTCTAATCAGAAATTTGTATTATCATATAATACAAAGGCTCATATAATTAGGCATAACCTAAACAGGCCATCCTATCACTAACTAATCAGTACTAACATGCAGTTCAATAAGCACATACAGTAGGCATATAAGGCATCCTTCCTAGATCCTTACTAGCATGCAGTAGGCATATAAGGTATCTTGGGGAAAATTTACTTAAGTTCGGCTGATTGAACGCATCACACACATTGTTCTTTTCAAAGTTCTTTTTCTCTTTTCAAATTATTTTTATAAAATGATTTTTCTTTTTAAAATTTTCATACCAGAGAGTGTGCCCGAATCCCTCAAACCAAGGCTCTGATACCAACTTGTAACATCCCAAAATTTAAGACCAAAAAATTTATTTTTAATTAAGTTATTATAAAACCAACAGTATAAGAAAACATCCATGATAACATCCCATGTCAAAACCAAAGTGTCAATAATCAAAACATGTTATCATAAACCAATATCAGAGTGAAATCCCAAAGATCTCATGTACGGAAAACATAGTGTGATGCGCTGCGATCGTTGGCTCCTTTCCTTTGAAAACGAAGGACCTGAAACCAAAATTGAAAACCGTAAGCACGAAGCTTAGTGAGTTCCCCCATCATACCACATACCATACAATACACATACTATCAAGCATATATGGGTGCCACGGCCTACCCTACTAAGCATATCTGAGTGCCAACCTACCCTTGTCAGGCATAACGAGGTGCCCGACCTACCCCTATCAAGCATATATGGGTGATCGACCTACCTGCCAAGCATATCTAGCTTCCCAACCTACCCTCCGGTTTATTTCAACCGGCTAAGGGGACTATTTTACCCCTACCACTACCACATAAAAGCATAACATAACATATTGTCAGGCATATCTGGGTGTCCGACCTACCCTGTCGGTCCTTATAACCGTTATCGGGGTCTATCCTACCCCTCCTACCACTTTCACATAATAACATAGCATAACATACTGTTAGACATATATGGGTGCCCGACCTACCCTATCGGTCCATACAACCGATACTGGGGTCTATCCTACCTCTCCTACCACTATCACATAATAACATAGCATACTAGCACATAGCTCATAACAGATAGTGACATACCAGATAATTATCACACATACAATTATCTTAACTATAGTCAACTACTAGTGGGCCGATATTGGTGCCTTCGACCCACTCCTACTGGAAGGTAACTCACCCCGTACTGCTGAAGTCCACTGCAAGGAATCCTTACTGCTATCTTTGCAATTCCTCGAGCTATCAATACCACAATATCAACCATTTCGCAATTGGGTCCTAAAACATGATTCATAATCCATACTTGGGGTAAAATGACCATTTTACCCCTGGCCCATCAGGATACATAACTAGGGCCCAAGTGTAAAACCAAACCAAGTCCAAAACTCTAAAATCCATTAGAGCCCACTAATGGCCTAATTTTCCAAATTGGGCCCCAACCCTTACCTCTTACAACCTTTTAGAATCCATTGCGTACTTCATAACCTTTCAAGAGTCAACCTTGGTCAAAGTCCACATCAAAGTCAACATTCTGTTTGACTCAACTCGCCGAGTTCCATGAATCAGGAACCCTAAATCGCAATCCAACTTGACGAGTTTCTCTCTATAACAGAATCGAGACTTTTCGTTTGGACTCGGCGAGTCCTTAAGTCTTCAAAACTCAAAACCTTGGCCAACTCATTGAGTCATCTCCTAGACTCGACGATTTTGCTCAACAATAGAAAAGGTTGGGGGACCACGACCCAACTCATCGAGTCGTATGAATAAATCGTCAAGTCCCCTTTGTCTTAATCCATTAAGTTGCTTTCTGTTGAGTCCAACACTTCCAAACCATAGATTTGGTCCCCTAAAGCTGGAATACCACGTAAGGTTGCTAACTTTACATCCATGCATGGTGTCATGGAATTCCAGGGTACATGCTCTTAGCATATCTTCAAGTGTTTGTATTGTTCGTTCGCTCTGACCATTAGTCTGTGGATGGTAAGCTGTACTCAAACACAACTTGGTACCCAATTCCTCTTGTATACTTTTCCAAAACCTTGAGGTGAAACGGCTATCACGATCTAATACAATCGTTAATGGAACATCATGAAGCCTCAAAACTTCCTTCACGTAAAAATTTGCAAGCTTATCCATAGACTACTTTTCATTGGCTACTATGAAGTGCGCACTCTTAGTGAAGCGATAAATGACCACCCAAATCACGTCGTGACCATTTTTTGTTCTAGGCAGTTTAGTGACAAAATCCATAACGATATCTTCCCATTTACCCATAGGTACAGGAAAAGGTTCTAAACTCCCATATGGTTTCTGATGTTGTGCCTTAACTCTAGCACATGTCACACACTCGGCCACATACTTTGCTACATCAAGCTTCATCGTCGGCCCACAGTAATAGGGTTACAGGTCCCTATACATTTTGGTGTTGCCAGGATGAATCGAGTAGATGGTTTTGTGAGCTTCTTCCATCAGAAGATCTCTTATTTCTCTGGAATTAGGTACCCAAATCAGATATTGGAACACCTTCAGTCTGTGACTGTTTATACCGAACACTAACGTTTTACCCAAGCGTTCTTCCTTTCGGTCATTCTTCTCTAAATCTTCTTCTTGAGCTTTCTTTATACTCTCCATAATTGTCAAGACAACTTCTAATCTCAATGCTCTTGGCCTCTTTCTCTCAAGATTGACTTTCTGACTGAGAGCATTAGCGACAACATTTGCTTTACCAGGGTGGTAAAGTATCTCACAGTCGTAGTCCTTAAGTAACTCCAGCAAGAGTCGTTGCCTCGTATTCAATTCTTTCTGATTAAAGAGATATTGAATACTCTTATGATCAGTGAAAAGTTTTCACTTCGCGCCATAGAGGTAATGCCTCCATATCTTTAGAGTGAAAAGTTTTCACTTCGCGCCATGGGGTAGTTCTTTTCATGCTCTTTCAGCTGTCGAGATGCATATGCTATCACCTTTTCTCTTTAGGTTAAAACACAACCCAACCCAACACCAGACGCAGCGCTATAGACAGCGAAGTCTTCAACTCCATCGGGTAGAGAAAGAATCGGTGCTTCACATAGCTTCTTCTTTAGCAACTTAAATGCTTCTTTGTGCTTATCACTCCAAGCATAAGTAGCTCCTTTGTGGGCCAAAGCTATTAGTGGTGTAGCGATCGAAGAAAAGCCTTGGATAAACCTTCGGTAATATCTGGCTAATCCCAGAAAGCTTCGGATCTCAGTGGGACTTTTTGGTTGCTCCCACTTTATCACAGCTTCAATCTTTGCTGGATCAACCATTATCCTTTCATGGTTGACCGCGTGACCCAAGAATTGGACTTCTCGAATCCAAAAATCAGATTTGGAGAACTTTGCATACAACTTCTCCTTCTTCAAGACTTCTAAAACTTCTCACAAGTGTCTGCCATGCTCCTCTTGGCTTTTCGAGTAAATCAGAATGTCATCTATGAACACTATCATAGATTTATCAAGGAACGGTTTACAAACCTTGTTCATTAAATCCATGAATGCTGCTAGAGCTTTGGTTAGTCCAAACGACATAACCAAAAACTCGTAGTGTCCACATCGTGTTTTGAATTCAGTCTTTTCGATATCCTGCTCTCTCACCTTCAGCTGATGATATCCTGACCTTAGGTCGATCGTTGAAAAATAACTTGAACCTTGTAGTTGATCGAACAGGTCATCAATCCTTGGCAATGGATATCTATTCTTTATCGTTGCCTTATTCAGCTCTCTGTAATCAATGCACATCCTCATACTCCCGCCCTTTTTCTTTAAGAATAACACATGAGCTCCTCAGGGTGATAAACTAGGTCTAATGAAACCTTTGTCCAATAACTCCTAAAGTTGCATCATCAGCTCCTTCATCTCTGTTGGTGCTAATTGGTACGGTGTTTTTGCTATTGGCATGGTTCCTGGAAACAAGTCGATACAGAATTCTAATTGTCAATCAGACGGTAACCCAGGAAGATCTTCGAAAAATACTTCCGGATAATCACACACCACAGGAATGCTCTGCCTCTCATTTTTCTCCTTCTTTGCATCAATCACGAATTCCAAATATGATGTACATCCTTTGACCAAACACTTTCTGGCTTTCATTAGAGAAATGATTCCAAAATTTACTCTATGTTTGTCCCCATACACCATAAATGACTCTTTCCCTGGCGGGTTTACTTTTACTATCTTCTTCTTGCATAATATCTCGATATCATTGGCGCTAAGCCAATCCATTCCCAGCACGATCTTGAAACCGTTTAGTTCGATAAGAAATAATTCCTCGTGGAACTTATTCCCATTCAAGTCAATGAAGATGTTTTTCATAAGATGGATAACAGGTACAAAATTGCCACTAGCAACTTCGACTAATAAAGCATTATCTAGTCTATCGACAAGCAAAGCTAGTTTTCAATCAAATTCATCTGAAATAAATGAGTAGTTGGCTCCAGAGTCAAATAAAATTTGGGCAGGAAATTTTTTTACAAGAAAGGTACCTGAAGCGACATTAGCTTCATCCTTCGCAGCTTCCAGTGTCATCTGGAAGGCTCTCGCCTTTGGCTTTGGTGGAATGTTGGGTTTTGCTGTCTCCTTATTTTTCGGACAATCTTTCAAAATGTGCCCTTCCTCGTTACATCTAAAGCACATCCTCTTGTTGGACGGAAACTCGTTGGCATAATGCCCAGTTTTTCCACATTTGTAGCAAGTCACTTCCTCACTACATTTCCCAAGGTGCTTTTTCTTGGACTTTTCACACCATTTCGCTTCGTCTCCTCCTCTTCCTCCAAACTTCTTCGAATTAGACTTCGAAAATTTTCTTTTCCTATTGGAACCATAAGTTCCTTCAAACTTTCTCTTTTCGCCAACTTCAAACTTGCTGGCGGTTCTCCCCTTGATCATATCCTCAACAGACTTGGCATCTCAAATAGCTGCCTCCAGAGTAAGTGCCTGACGTACTTGCACAACGTACTCCCGTGGAAGTCCTTTTGCGTACCGGTCAACTTTTGTCAGATCGTCTGGGATGATGCGCAAAGTAAACTCCATTTTGTCTGTAAAGGCACTAGTGTATTCATCAACTGACATGCTGTCTTTCTTCAATGTCAAAAATTTGTTCTCCAACTCTAGCAAATTTTGGGCCGAGCAGAACTTGCACTTGAATTGCACCAAGAACTCTGTCCAAGTCAGTTGCAGTGGCTCATTAGGGCTTAGGGTCTTCCTTAGAGTGTTCCACCAATGAACAGCGCCACCTCTGAACTGACGTACTGCGAACATGGTCTATAACTTGCCTCTGCAACCACACGTCGTGAAGGCTAGCTCCATCTCCGAGATCAATTCCATGACTCCGATCGAATCTTCCTTTCCAGTGAAGGTCGATGGTTTGCAAGTCAGAAAATCTTTGTACTTGCATCCACGTCCATCAATTCCTCCCCCTGGGTTGTTTTGTCTAACTAACGGTGGGTTGGCTTGACCAACAATCCCACTGAAGTTACCTCCTTCCGACTGCCCTTCATTCAACTCGGCCTGTTCAATCGATATTGAAAGTTCTTCACGATTCAGCTGAAGCATATGTCTAGTTTCTTCCATTTGACGATCCAACATCATCTGGATCATCGCTTGTACCCCAACTATTGTTATTGGCTCAGGTGTTGCTGCTGCAACAGCCACTTGCTCAATCACAGGTGGTTGATTTCTGTTTTCGTTTGCGTTTCCAACTCCACTTCTGGTTCTTGCCATTTTTGATCTATACACCGAATAAGGTGAATTTGGATCCTAAATCACGATAGATAATTAAATCATCCTTATCACTTAGAAATGTTTACATGCTAGTTCTAATACCGTAACCGTATGCTTAGAATCCTAAACACATAAGGTCTCCAGATTCGGTTGGCAACAAACCGTAGATCTGAACAAAAAAATCATATATGGCAAACATATAACATTTAGCACATAAAAGCATTTTAGGCATCTTTCCTAAAATAAACTAGTGCTCGTGTCTAAAATATGACAGACACTCATCTCACAATCTTAACTTAGCATTCTATGTTTAAGTCTAGAAATCCTACAAATTCCTAGTTCGGTTAAACTAATGCTCTGATACAGACTGTGACATCCCCAAATTCACGTCCAGAAAATACCGATTTAATTTATGCTTTTAAAATAATTTCAGAGTAATCTTTTGATTAAAATAGTTGCGAAATTTGTTCCCAAAACAAAATATGATAAAATAAGATTTACCAAAGCATTTCTTAAAGAAATGTATTTTCATTGTATAACAAAACTCAGGATGTCATGTTCCGATACAGACCAAAAGCATAAACGACACATTATAAGCCTTACAACATTTATTTACAACTACTGGCCTATAATCCAAAATATCTTGATAAGTCATCCAACTTATGCTCTGGTGCCACTACTTGTAATACAAAGAAAAACTGAGTGGGTCAGGCTTGGGAACCTGGTAAGCATATAGGGATTTCAACCCACAATAAATAATTATATTAATTTCATCAACCAACAATAACCGAATTACCCATTCTCGTTATCCTCACTTTACGTCCCTAAAACAACTATCACAAGGGACCTAGCCTAAGGATTTTCATCAGGGCGACAACACATGCTTCGGGGGTTCCTCAACAATATATGTCAAACAAGGCAACCATGTGGGGGATGGAGTACAACAAGTGAACACTCAAGTTCATTAACACCTACAAGTGGCGAGCCTGCCAGCGTTCCACTAGACTGTCTAGAAAAGTCTGTGGTCGTCATCTAAACTCCACTAGATGACTGAATCAACAACAACATCGAGGCCTCTCATCATTTTATCACAAGTCAACTATCTACCCATGTTTTACCCAACATTTTAGTAGATAACAATATACTTATACATTCATATACAACTTAAAACTTGTATAAAATATTCAATCAATACTCACTCCAAATACACAGATAATATATATACACATAGCATGTATCCTATAGAAGATACTTCATGCCTATGTGTTAGAAGAAAGGGATTATACACTCTATTAGAACGTATAGTTAATACATTCAAACAATACTTGTATTAAAATCGTGTTATGAAAGAGACTATGCACTCACTTGATAAGACGATTGTCGGACAACACTACGACTCTTCAAGTAGTAATTCTTCGATGAATCCAGGATATCTTCACACACCGGGCTTCTCGCGGGCAGAGCTTCGGCTCGAAAACTCTTTTCTTCTCGGGATCTTCAGGGCATCGGTACTTGCCTCGGGTGTCGGGATGATACCGGGGCTTCGGAGGTGCTTCAAGAGGGCTAGAGAGGGTATCGTGAGTGAGAGTAAGAAAATAGCAACCAAAATCGGCCGCCCTTCGATTTCTATTTATAGGGCTGATTTTCTGGATTCACGTCGTGAATCTCAAAAATTCAGGTTGTGAGTTTGGTCAGGCATAGGTCATTGCGTTCTTCATCAGTCCACTTGCTCTGGAAGGCGTACATCACCTGTTCACGTCGTGACCACTGTGTTCACGTCGTGAACTCTGACACATGCCTCAAAGTTTGTGTTCCGAACTTCAGGAATTCATATCTCTCGCATACGAGCTCCGTTTTCGACGTTCTTTATATCCACGCGTAGGTGAGATTATGCTCTACAAGTCTCGCTTAGACTCCGTCGGCTAATTTTGAATTAATTTTTATTATATTATTTTTAGTCGTCTGGGACAAGAAAACTCCGTTTAAAATTCATAACTTCTTCATCTGACGTTCGTTTTCGTCTGTGTTTTTACCGTTGGACTACTATCGACGAGATCTTCGATTCTCGTTTAGATTGTTTCGGCTAGAAATCACTTGATCTCATATGTGAACTTTGGGTTGCATACTGCTAAGTCAAAACTTAGAAAAATCATAACTTCCTCATACGCAGTCAGATTTAGACATTCTTTTTATGTATGCTCTCAGTTTAACGTATGCTACAACTTTAGTTTAGATTACTAAGGCTAAATATCGATCTATCGTAAACTCACTATTTACGTCACGCAGTGTCGTATCGGTTCTGTCGCGAAACATCGACAGGTCATAACTTCTTCGTTATAACTCGGATTTCGGCATTCTTTATGTATCCGGAACCCTTGTCACAACCACTACAACTTCCTTCATAGATATTGGGTTTATCTAATATTTTACTTTAACGCTTATTTTATCCTTAATTCAATTAAGTCACAATAATTAAGCATAAAACACATAATACTCAAATAATACATTTCTATTATTTCAAAATGAGTTACAAAGGTTAACCTAGACTATTACATCAATATTAATTCCTAGTCTAGAAACACGAGCGTTACAGATTTTCCTTGTCATGGTTAAGAAAACTAGTCGTTCTCGAGCTAGCGTTGTTACTTCTCCCAAGAATGACTTCAGTGATCAAGCAATTTAATCTTATGATGAGGTTTGCTCCTTCAACGATGAGGATATGGAATCGTTGAAAGCCATTGGGCCTTTCCTTCCGATGTAGTTTTTCAACCTTTTGAGGCCACCGTTCAACCGGATTTTGTTTCTCTGGCGTGGGTTTGCTTTCCAGAATACCCATTTACTCTAGGTTTAACTTATCCTTTTACTGGTATCGTTCGTGATTTCTTTTCGACTACCCAAATTTCTTATATCCAAACTATGTCCGTGGTTTAGAGAATCCTGTTTTGGATTAATCGCTTGAATTAGTCCAAGAATATGGACATCGGGTTACCTAATCTGGCTCTCATTTATGATCTTTCTACTTTTGACAATTCTCGCTTCTTTTTAAGAGTTAAGACAAACAAACCCCACCTCATTCTGAAATCTAAACAAAATGATGGTGCTTGGAAGGAAAAATATTTCTTCGTGAGACGTGATTCGATTCCCGATGGGGATTACCTGCCAAAAACATGGATTAAAAAGGGTAGGATTTGAATTTAGATTTTAAGGATCTTGAAATTTACTTCCCTTATTTTGTTTTTTTTGATGCATCATTCAAATGTGAGGAGCTTGTTCCTGCTACCGGTGATTCCGAGGACAAGGTTTCCAAATTTCTTGCACTTCCTGCGCTTGAAAGGTCGTTCATGTTCGAATAGTCCAGTCTCCAAGAGGGTTCTTCTACTACTGCTTCTATGGCTACTAGTAACATTATTTTTCTTGGATAGTTCTTTTAGATTGATAATGATCCTGAGTTGATAGGGATCTTTGGCAAGTTCTAAGATTACTCGGTCCAAGGCTTGTTTTGGTTTGCAGATCTTGAAGATGATATGACCAACAATTTGATGAAGGTTAAGCAAGAAAAATGTGCCACTTTTATTCCTCCCAAGAGATCTTACATAGAACTTAAAGTTAAGGGTTCAGGATCCCGAAAGGGGAAGACTTCTGAGGCCACAGATTCCAGCCTAGAGAACCTCAACATCGAGGATGCTCTTGGGAAGTTGACCTTATTTTCCCAGGTTGTAAGTTTCATGTATATAAGAATTATTTTTGTTATTTTATCATACCTGTTTCTTTTGCTGATGTTTACGTTTCTTTCAGGTCTCCACTCATGTTTCTCAGTTCACCAATGATCTCAAGATCCATGCTAAGAAAGCCGAGTCTGCTCTAAAAGAGTAGGAAAAAATATGGAGCACCACCAATGAGGATGTTCTCCGGAGGGTGGAGTTGTTGAGAAAACATAAGGCTGAGAAGGAGGAGGAGCATTCTGCGGAGCTTGAGGAGGTGATTGCCGATGCGAAGGAAAGTGTTGTGCTGGCTATTTCTAGAGGCTAAGATCAATTTGGCGGAGGATCTTGAGTATTTAGGATCCTAGAATGTAGTAGGATGGCGCGAGGAACTAGCCAAACTAACTGGCAAGCCTGTCACTACTGTTGAGGATCCTGCACCGTAGCCAGAAGTGGGGAAGGAGGAGAAGAAGGTCGATGATGACCAGACTAAGGTCTAGGCTTTTTAGGTGGTTAAGGTAGTGTAGTTTTTTTTTATGTAACCCTTTGACTCCTACAGGGTTGTAAGCCTTTTATTTTGAATACTAAGATCTTTGCGTAGTTAGGATCCTAAAAATAGAGAATAATTTTCAAGACAAAGTTCTTTTGGCAAATAATAGATAAAATGATTTGATAAGGATTGAATTAGTTAAACAACTAAAAGTAATAACTTAAAATAATAAGAACTGACTTTGTTAAGCAATTTAAAATGTTAAAAGTTTTTTTAAAAGTTTGATGATTGATTTGTAATCCTTAAGAGTTTCAAATAATTTTTATAATAAAACAAGTATAAAAGAATTTGTTAAGAACTAATTTTGGTAAATCTAAGTGCTTTAAAACTTCTTTAAAGATATCAATTTAAATGACTCTGAAGTGATGAAAGTTTATAAATCAGCAATTGGTTTAGGATCCTGAAAAGTTTAAGATCCTTAGTTTTACTTAAAAATTTTCAAAGTTAAGAACAAGGAAAGACGGAACCTGACTGTCTTCGAGTTTTTCCTTAAGCTTCATAAGTCTCTCAATCTTAGGATTTACTGAGGATATATCTCAACTTAAGAAAGAACTTAGGATTGTTGTTGACTTCTGATGATAAGATTCTTACTGATGAGGATCCTTACCGATGAGGATTCTTAATGATGAGGATCCTTAATCATAAGATCATATGGGGGAATTCCCTTCTTAGGATAACCTGTTTAGGTTATAGACTTTGAAAAAATTCTTGGGTAACACCATAAGTTCAATTGATAACATGCTAATGTTATATACTGGGGAGGATCCCAACTTGTTGCATATTTCATGGGAAAAATACCTACTTATGATAACATGAATATGTTATGATTCGTGTGTATTTTCTGGGGAAAGATCCCAACGTTTGATAACATGAAGATTTTTTAAACATTATGTAATTTCTGGGTTAAGATCCCAATTTTAGATAACATGAAAACGTTATAAACCTTAAGGATCTTAACTTATGTTCAACGATAAGAGGGTTGCCAAGCCACTGCATCGTGACATGATCCTTTTATTCGTATCCCATAGTTAGATATCATGCATTCAAGCGAGGTGTATAAACCTTAGTTCATGTAAAAGAGGTAATTAGCTCTTTAAACCTTAGAGGGGATTAAGTACCCTTAAGCGTATGAGAGATGATCAGTCACTAGCTTGTGTATATGATAGTTTAAAGATCATACCGTTGATATAATGGAATTGTCCAAATGTTCAAATGCTGAGATCTTCGTATGTCAAGATCCTTATGTTTCAGGATCATTGCTTATGGAAATCCTAAGCCATACGTCGTCTTGCATAGAAAACATTAGCTAGGGGTGGGTGTTATTCTAGCTAACGCCCCTTCGATGCTTAAGTTAGTAAATGTATTTGGGGAGAAAATAAGTAATGATGAAAAGATTAAAGTAAAGAACTTGTGCACCTCGGTTTTGTTGAAGATCAATTGATCTTATTTACATATAGTATTATTTGAGATGTATAGCATTCTAGGATCTTGGCAAAATGTCTCCTTCAAGTGTTGCTAGCCAATATGCTCCTTTTCATGCTTCGACATCTATGAGAAATGGTCCTCCCACTTAGGAGCTAATTTACCTGCACTAGGATCCTTGGTGTTTTGGAATGTTTTCCTTAATACCAAGTCTCATATTTGGAATCTTCTGACTTTTATGTTCTTGTTGTAAGCCTTGGTGATCCTTTTTTGATGAGAAACAATGCATATATTAGCAAGATCTTTGAGTTCGTCAACAATGTCAAGATCTTGGGCTAGGATCCTATCATTGTTTTCTTGATTTTGGAGCAAGTATCTTGCTGTCAGGATCACTACTTTGGAAGGGATCGTTGCTTTCGTCCCAAACACCAAGGAGTAGGGGTCTGACCCGTGGCTACTTTGGAAGTAGTCTTATCTGTCCATAGGACAAAAGGAAGCTCTTATGCCCATCTTCCTTTATTTTCATCTAGCCTTTTCTTCAAGTTGTTTACTATGATCTTGTTGCTAGATTCTGCTTGACCATTAGCTTGGGGATGAACAAGAGTGGATATTATCATTTTGATTCCCCAACTCGTACAAAAGTCTCTTGTCCTCTTGCTTATGAATTGGGATCCATTGTCGCATATGATTTTAGCAGGGATCCTGAACCTGGTCAAGATATTACAAATAATAAACGAGACTACCTGTCTTCATGGTTGGCCAATTGTATCCTGTTCTCAATACCTTGGAGCATAAGGATTTGCCCCCAGTGTGATTGCCACAATCTCCTTCATGTATCTCCTTCAAGACTTCTGCAACTTCAGGATCTTCCATGCATATGAGGTATGGACCTGCCATAGACTTTTTATAGAGTTTACCTTTGATTATTACGAATCTTGAGACTCTTGTTCTGAATGCTCTTTTGCCTTTTTCTTTTGTTGGGATCGTGCCATTTTGGAGATACTCCATAATAAGTTGGATCCATGATCGTGGACTTCTTCGAGGATCCTGTTCTTTGGGATCCCTTTAAGGGGGGATCTGAGGGTCAGGATCTCTGATGGTTGCTACGCTTATTAGTTTTTCAGAATCATCGGGTTTGTCGGAAAGGGATTCTATAGCTGGAGTTATTATGTGGGTTATAGAGATCTTCATTTCTGGTGGGATCCTTAGGGAGGATCCTAAGTTGGCTAATGCGAATTCTTCTGTGTTTTATTCTCTAGGAACTTAGGTTAGGCTAAAGTTTTCAAAATCAGAGGCTAATATTTTTAGGATCTTGAGGTATAATGCTAATATTTCACCTTTTACTACATAAGATTCATTGAAATGATTAGTTAATAATAAAGAATTAGCAAATACTTGAAGATCCTTGATTTGACGATCCTTAGCCAATTGTAGTCCCATGATGAGTGCTTCATATTTCGCTTCATTGTTGGTTGCTTTTAATTCGCAACTAACTTCATGGGGTAGGATGTCCCCATATGGCGATTTTAGTATGATCCCTAGCCCGATTCCTTTTTGGTTTGAAGCTCCATCTGTGAATAGTGTCCATTTTCCAAAGTGTTCACCTTCTAGGAGTTGTTTAGCTTCAATGTCCTAATCCAAAATAGATAAAAAAAAAAAAGAAAAATTCAATTTAGGGTAATAAAAATGAATTATGGTAATTATCCTAATCCAAAATATATTAAAAAATCGAAAAATCAGCTAACAGACGAGCCAACTCATTGAGCCAGGGCATGGACTCGTCGAGTTCATCCAACTCGTCGAGTTGATCATAGAACTTATTGACTTTGTCAAACAAAAAACGATTTCTATTTTGCATTCGATTTGGACAGTTCACTATTGCATCAAATATAATAGAAAAACATCATAGGCTCTAATACCCCTGATGATTTTTGAGCGTAACAACATTCCTATGTGATCATGCACCTGTATTTGCTTTGGATATAAGTTTTTCTCATGTTATACATGCAAATAGAAATTCCAAAGCAATAACCCTAATACCAGCATACAATTCGAAATCAATATGAAAACTAGGGTTAGAAGAATACCTTGCTTGCTATCTAGTAATAACAAGAGTTTCTTTGGATGATCTTGACTCTTGAAAGCTTTAGTGTCTCAAGTGTTGCACCTCTAATGGAGTCACAAACACCAATAGTAAAGGATGAGAGGAGAGAGGTGATGAAGCACTATAATTTTCGGCTAGGGTTCTCTAAGAAGCTTGAGGCTTAAAAGCACATGCTAAGGGTCCTTTAAATAGATGAGGTTGCTAGGGTTTTTAGGTGAAACCCTAATTTCCTTGCTTAGGCCTTAAGCAGTCCATGGACCTCCACACTAGAAGCCTTTAATGAAGTTCTATAGGGCCTCCTAAAGATTTCGTCCAATCTCTTCCAAAGGAGTCCATCAACCTAACTCTGCAACTATCATTAATTTGCAAAATCTGTCACCGTTTTTTTAATCAGTTTTGTTAGGTGCATTTCATGCATCCATTTTTGAAGTTTTACTCTATTAAATGCATTGTATTTAGGTTTAAACTCATGCATGTTGCATATTTTACGGTATTTTTCATGATGCAATTCCATTCACACACTTTTGTAATATTTCAGGGACTTTTGAAGGTAGGATCTTAATTGAGGTGATGAATAAAAGATTTGGATGAAGTTTCGGGACTGTTGGAGCATCGAGGAGGGAGTTAGAAAATATATGAAGATTTCAGCTTTTCAGAGATTTACACGGACGTGTAAATGTAAGCCTTGAGTTTACACGGGCCGTGTAAACGTATACTCTTGAGCATCGAACTTTGAATACCTGGCTGATTTGAGCATTCTACTTTTTGTATTTACACGGCCATGTAAATGGTCAGTTATAGTTTACACGGGCCGTGTAAACGTGGTCGCCAGTTTAAATCAGTTTTCTCCTTTCTAAAATGTTGTAACCGGTTCCAGAAGAGGGGGATCCTTTTTGTCGAGTTCTAGGAGGCGATTTTGGGAGCTTTTTGAAGACAATGTTGCTTGAAAACACTTGGATTTCATTTGGATTTTAATTTGTAAGACTTTAATTTCAATTTCTAGGTTTGTGTTTGTTCTAGTCATGAGTGGCTAGAAACTTCATTCTCCAACTTAATGTCTTGACATTTGGATGTGATTTCAATCATATGACTTGATGTTTGCTTTCAATTTTCTATCTAGTGAATTTGATTTTGTCTCAATCGAATGTTTGATTCTAATTGTGATTCTTTTTGGCCATTTGAATTAGGGTTAGATCATTCAAGTTATCTAATTGCAAAATCCGTAATTGTTTTGTAAATTGGACTAGGTAACAAGCACTAATTTGATTTCTATTGAATGAATTTAGTGTAAATCTTTTCACACACTTTTACACTCCCGGGCTTGTGAGGAGTATTGAGTGTTATTGGGAACATTCACATAAATATTAAAGCAACCTTTCAATCCAATTCTAAGAGCTTGTTTAGATTAGGTTAGTAAGGTTAGGATTAATCAAAGAGCTTGTTTTGGTTAATTATTGTGGTGAATGGGAAGTGTTAGAGCTTGTTAACACTTTCAAGTACCAACTTAGATAGAATTAAACAAATATCTTGTCATCCATGGAATCACATTACTAATTTGTCTTGCATAGAGTTGGAGTCCTTATAAAATCTGAATATAATTCACTTATTTAGCTCATTATTTATGTTTTGTCTTTTTTAACTACTACATTCAACCCCCCCCCCCCCCCCCCCTTTCAGATTGTTTGTGAACAAGTACCTTACGCAAAGAGGTATTGGACTAATTGTCTCGTGTCTCTGTGGATCGACCCTACTTACCTTGTACTACCTTTTAGTGCAATATTGTAGTGTTATTTTGGAGTATATCGTACCCCTATTATTTGTTGGGTTTGACATGCCTAACAAGTTACTTTAATCCCAAAATTAATTTCTAATTAATTTTTTATTAATACTAATTAAATAATATGATTTCTAATTAATATATTATTCTTATAATAAATTAATAAATCATTTATTAACCTCGTTCTCCAAAAGTCATCCTCTCAGGTTGTTATGGTGAAAACAACCCAAAAGGACCATGCTACAATCAAATCAAGTACATACCAATTATAGTTATGGGCTTAGACACCTAATCCAACACCTTCAACGATCTGAATTCCCTTAATTCTTCTCTCCTTACCGTCATGTGACGCGAACAACCACTATCAATATACCATTTAGAGTCGAACTGTTCGTCATGAATCACCTACAGAAATCAGAGAGATTTAGGAACCAGGGTTGTTTGGGTCCGTGTGAGGTTTTCTTATAAACAGGAAAATTTATTGCTTCATCAACCAAGTAAGATCGTTTTACCAAAGTTGAATTCTCTTCTTTCGTAATTTTGAAAACATCAATCCTATTAGCTTTAGGATTATTTTCTTTTAAATAAAATTTTCTTTCTTTAGCTTCAATTTTTTGCTTGACAACCTTTTTCTCAAACTTTTTTTCCTCTTTTTTCAAGTGTGTTTCGGACTTCTGGAAGGGAGCTTTAGATTCCAAAACAACTTTTTCTTTGCCCTTAACATCTTTCAATGTGTTGGCAGATTTTGGAACATTTGTTTTTGGAGAAAAACTAGGTTTTGTGTTGTCTAAAGGTTTCGTTTGTTTTGAAACTGATGGTTTTTGAAAAACTTTTGGTTTTGAAACATGTAGAGAAGAATGTGGTTTTGAAATCCTTTTAGGATTCAGATTTGAAGAGACTTTCGCATTTGGATTTAGAGATCTTTCTTGATTAACAGAATTGGAACTTTTAGACTTCCATAAATGCTTTCTTTCTTTTAGGTTTTACTTATATCTAGCATTTAGTTGATGTTTCTTAGTAACAAATTCCTTTGTTGATTTATGAATATTAGCCCTAGATTTTGCTTTTCTAACAGTAGTGCCAATCTATTCGAATGATATATCATTTGGAACATTTTTAGTTCCACTTGGACTGTCTTTCTCGTAACTGGAGTTAACTTTGTTCAGTGGTTCTGCCACAAATCTCCTTTTCGTCTTCAAATAGGTCATCTCAGAAAGTCCTTTGTTTTCATCAGCATTATCAATGGGAGCAGACCAAAAGAATTCGCCACACCCATCTGTATTATCTTCTTCTATACGGGATGATAACTCTGTGGTCTGATTTTTGTTCAGTCCAGAAGTTGCGAAAACCTAATTCAGAATAGTTTGAACTTTCGGAAAAACTGTTGCCTTTTCTTTTAAAACCTTTGAACCTTTATTTTCAGAAACACGAACATACTCAACTAAATTTTCAGAAATCAGATTTTTCTTTGGTTTAGGTTCACTTTTTAAAAATTCAGAGCAATCAATCTTATCCGCCAGAAATTTCGCTCATGTCACTTTCATCATTAATTTAGATACATTTTCAAGATCAAGGGTGTTTTCTGAACTTAATTTAGTACGCAATGAGTCAAATTTCTGTATAGTATCAGATTTAATTTGCTCTTTATCTTATTCACTCAAAATTTGTTTCAGCATGGCCTTATGTTCTTTGGACTTGATGTAAGCTTCAATTTTGTCTAGTCCAATTTTGTAAGAATCAGAGACATCATTAGAGGAAACAATGGATTCGCATTTGTAGCAGTCTACATCGATTTCGTTCTCTTTCAGTTCGAGAAAGGGAAAAATCATTTTGTGTATATTCTTTCCTATTTTACAATCAAGATGCAACTGAGTAATATTAAAATAAAGACGTTTAGCAATCAAACGGAAAATATTTCGTTGTTTCAAAAGCCCTAAATTGTCTCATTGCAAATAAATGATATCATCCCTAGACCTCGACAACTCTAACTCCAACTTCTCAATCCATATCTGTTTATCTTCACTCTTGTTCGTTACCTTGCTGATTTGATCAGTTAAGTTAGACTTAAACAGACTCTTTTTAAGCTATCACTAAAACTGGAAACAATAAATTTCAAATCATCTAATTCAGTTTCATACCGAGAGACATGAATATTAAGAGACTCAAGAATAGAGTATACTTTGCTGATCACTTTCTCGCAATCATTGATCTGCTCAGAGACAGGTCTCGCAGCAAAACAGTTATTAGGAGCCTTGCCACTGTCGGTTGCGTATCCTCTTTGCTCAGATACATCATTACGAACCATCAAACATTTCCCTCGTACTTAGGGACCTCAGCCTTCACCACGAAACATTCACCATTCGTGGGTTTGTGAACCTCTTCATCCTCCGAATCAGTCGACCAAACTTCAACTCTTCCCAACTCATCATCATCTTCCTGCATAATCAAAGCAGGCTTAGCATTATCAACATTCTTCTTATTTCTAAGCTCCTATAACTTTCTGAGATAGTAAGCTTCATCATCTTCTTCGTCTTTCTTCTCACTCATTCTCCTTAACATTCACTCTTCTGCCAAATGATTCTTGCCATGAAAAAATGCAGTCATAGCCGGAATCTCCCATCAGCTTTTTTTTTCACCTCATCCTTCTGCGAGTTGTTAAGGCTTTCATCATTTGCTTTATCTGAACTGTAATTCCCTTGCCACTTCCTATTTTTGAGACATCCAAAGTTCTTCTTCACAAACTTTTTAACAAGGTTGTAAAAATCGTTCGACGGTAGCTCGGCGGTCGACTGACGATAAGCGATTAATCAGATTAATCGGCGATTAATCAGATTAATCGGCGATTAATCGGGGACCCTAAATTATTTAAAAAATTAATATTTCCTAAAAATTAAGTATTTGGAAATTTAAAATTTTGAAATTTTGAAATTTTGTATAATATTTTAAAATTTGAAAGCTTAAAAATTTAAAATTTTAAAATTTCGGTGTAATATTTGAAAATTATTTTTTTTCAATTTTTTTAAATATTTCTCGCCTAT
This sequence comes from Lactuca sativa, assembly GCF_002870075.4. Taxonomy (NCBI): domain Eukaryota; kingdom Viridiplantae; phylum Streptophyta; class Magnoliopsida; order Asterales; family Asteraceae; genus Lactuca; species Lactuca sativa. The sequence goes on from NC_056625.2 coordinate 55,916,443, forward strand.
GACTGCCGAGGACGCCAAGGACCGCCAAGCCCCGAGTTTGACCGATTTTGACCAATTTCCGCCAAGCACCTTAATCGTAATCGGTTTGAGGCCACTAAGCGATTAATCGGCCGCCAAGGCCGATTTCTGCAACATTGCTTTTTAGGATTTGACACCATTAGAGCGTATTCCTCTTTCGTAAGTTCGCAACCAGAAATATCGGACTCCGAATCTTTTTCTACCACCTTTTTTCCCTTCCTAACTAGTGTCGACGAACCCATACCAGAAACAAGCTTAGCATCTTTCGTTACCTCATCTTTATGGGATCTCAAAATACCCACCAGCTGTGCCATAGAGTAATTCTTAAACCGTTCATGCCCTTTAACATTTTATACTACTGTTGTCCATTCCGATCTCAAACTGTTCATGAACGTCACCTTTTGCTCAATCTTCTCACGTTTGATCTTGTGTTTTATCATCCTGCTTAGAAGATGATTAAAACGATTAAATGTTTGATCAAGTTTCTCATCATGCTTTTGAGCAAAGACACCAAACTCCTAAAGTAGTTGTGTCTAAACAGAATGCTCAAGATCTACATCACTCGAATAGAGTTCTTTCAGTCTATCCCAAATCTCCTTCGTTGTTTCATAAGAACTCAATAGATGAAACGTGTCTGGAGGTAGAGCGAACCTGATTATCCTCATTGCTTTGACGTTTCTTAATAGTTTATCCTTTTCATCTTGAGGAATGTCTTTAACGTCAATAAGATGAGTGTTGTATTCTGCTTGAGTTTTGATAACTCTACTAGTTCCTATATGCATGAAAGTTCCTTTTGTGGGAAAAGAATAGGGATTCTGCTTGAGCTTTGCCAGATTGTTGTTCCATGGTCTTCGAAACTGTAACACCCCAAGTTTAGAGGTGCAGGTCCAGGGTTCTTAGTGTAAATAAGGAAGGTCGACTCGACGAGTCGATGGATAGACTCGGCGAGTCGAGTCGCGGTTCTGGTCAAGTGTTAAGTGACCAACTCGGCGAGTCGGCGGCTGGACTTGGCGAGTTGGTGCTGAATGGAGAAAACCCTAATCCGGGGATTGTGCCCTATATAAAGCCCATTATAGCCACCTTCAGCCTCTTGGCTACCCATTTGAGATCCAGAATCCCTCATCTCGTGTGTGTGAGTCTATTGAGGAAGAATTATAGCTTGGAAAAGAAAATTGGTGTAAGAAGCTTGGGGATTTGGAGACCATCATCAAGGGGGCTTGGGTAGATCTGGAATCTACTTCTGTTTGGGCACATTTTAGGGGTAAGGAACCTCCTCCTTAAGCTATTTCATTATTGATTCATGAATGGTGGTTGATTTGGGATTCATTAGCTTGTTTGGGAGCTATCTCGAGTTTGAGGCTTAGATCTGAAGTTGCTACTTCAGATCTAGACTTGTGATGGCCCAAAAGGTCCTAAAGTTCCTATCTAAGAGCCATTGGTGAAGCCCTTTGTCTTGAACCCTAGCCTTAGAAGTGTTTTGGGCTTATATCTCCTTGCTTTCATGTAAAGTTTGCAACTTTATGTGAGGGTTAGGCTGTAGAGGAATGGATCTATGGATTGGAGTCCATGCATGGCTTGAAAAGCCTCTGTTTGGAATGAGAACTGAAGAGACTCGGCGAGTCACATGGGTGCACTCGACGAGTTGTATGAATATGTGCATGGACTCGGCGAGTTGGAAGAACAACTCGGCGAGTCTGTTGAAGATTGCCTGGGACTCGACGAGTCTATGCTTGGACTCGGCGAGTCTGGTTGTGGAAACCCTAGCCTTTCTGGTTGAGCTGAGAATCGGTGAGTCGAGGGATGACTCGGTGAGTTGAGCAAGAAGAGACTCAGAGCTTGTTGAACTCGACGAGTCTTGGCGCGACTTGGCGAGTTGAGTCATGATTGGGAGTTTCTAAGTATAGGGACTCGACGAGTCAACGCGTTGACTCAGCGAGTAGGGTCAACCAGGAAGGTTGAATTTGACTGAGGACTTTGACTTTGACCAAGGGATGACCAGTTGACTTCCAGGGGTATTTTGGTAATTATTGGTATTTATTGGATTTGGTTATTTGGTAATGTTCAGTGGTGGAGTTCGTGTCGGTGGTCGGAGCAAAGTGATCTTATTCTTCAGTCAGCAGTTGCATGTGAGTTATCCTCACTATATCGACAGGGTCTACGGCACCAAGGTCGGCCCTTTATCGGATGGAAATTCAGGTAGTTGTTTGTTATGTTATTGCTTTGTTATGTTTGCATCCTGGTAGTTAGGATGTTATATGTTAGAGACCTGGTTAGGGTCGGTATCCTGGTTTATAGGATGATGCTATGCTAGTGATCGGTTAGGTCGGAATCCTGGAAGGGATGTGCTATGTATGTGATCTGCTAGATTGGTTGATTAGTTGTGAATTGTTATATGATTATATGTTTATGTGCACATGGTTGTTTGACTGGGGTTGGGTTGAGGCGGGTCCTGCTTTGTGCTGTAGGCCAACATACCCAGGGTGGACCGGTTATCCCGAAGGCCCAGCGAACGGTCCGGATAAACTATGGGCCCCAAGAGGGCGGACCAGATGTGCCGAGGCTCGGAGAGTGGACTAGGCCGACTGAAGGCCCGGTGCGGGCGGACCAGTCATACTGTAGACTCAGAGAGTGGACCAGGTGGATTGAAGGCCCGGTGCGGGCGGACCAATCACATTGTAGATTCGATGTATTTGGCTAGACTCAGAGGGTGGACCAGGTGAACTGTAGGCCCGGTGTGGCGGACCAGTCACACAGTAGACTCGAAGTGCATGGTTGTTCTGTTCTGGTTATGATATGAAATGTGTATGGTATTGTGGTTGGTATTTTGGGGGTATCTCACTAAGCTTTCGGGCTTACAGTTGTGGTTTAATGTTTCAGGTACTTCAGGAGACCGTGGCAAGGCAAAGGTGTGATCGTACCGCTCCTCATGTTTATGTTTATGATATGGTTCTGGGAATACTCTGATAATAAATGTATCGAAAACCTTTTTGTAATAACTTAACGAAATTGGGTTGTTTTTGAAAAGTTTAAATTGGTTGTAAACTTTCACAGCGTTACAGATACCTAAAACGTAGTCTTCGAAATGTAAAGCCTAGACTTCGTAGTCTTGTGGGAAAAGAATAGGGATTCTGGTAGTAGATCAGATGTTGCTAGAAAGATTAAAAGACAAAGTGTGTGGATCGTCGTGTTGCATGTTGTTGATTCATTAAAACCTATAAAGAATCAGGTGTGTAAAACTAAAATCAAGTTTAGGGCGTAATAAGGATCAAGATCCAACGTCAACAATCAATGAAGACGACAAGAACAGGTCCAATAAAAGCGAAAAAACCCTAATAACACTAAGACATAAGATTTGCGTATGGTTTACACAATTTCCTGCTCTGATACCATTTGTTGAAACATATAAGAATAGATTGATAGATTCTTAACATAAATTTAAATCAAACAATAAAAGCAATGATCGAAGTTGTACTGAATGATTAAAATCAATGCCTTAGAAAAGCTCGATAAAGAACTTCTCTGTAAAGGCACAATAGGGCAAAAATACAATCGATACCCTAATATGGTGCATGCATGCACTTTAAATAGTCTAACCCTAGAATAATTAAAAACCGGGTGGACAGGCCCAACCCAATACGAAATGGATTATTCTAGCATACATTACAACTGATACAACACAAAATATCCCAACAGTTACCTGAATCATCATCCTCATTAACAACATCATCTCTAGGGATAACACTAATATGGTTGAGAAAAGGATCATCGGAGAGAGTCAGTGGTATTACCTCTTCATTAGAGCTTTAACTATCAACACCTTCTTCTGCTTTCTGTTCCTCAATCCAATCAAATAGAGGTTTACTGTGGTGATCAACGTATACACTAATCTTCCCCATATTATGATTTGCCGCATTAAGAAACCTAGTGCAATCATCATCATTTGTCAGTGGTCTCAACCCATCTCTCAATGATTTATGCCCCTGACAATAGTAGACATCAATACACCTCCTCTTAGCGACATTTCCAAGAACAAAAATGAACTTGTAGCACCTGGTTCCTGGTATGCATTCTTGGTTATTAACTCTCCTTATATATTGCATTTTAACCTTGAACTCGGCGAGTTGAAGGACTAACTCGCCGAGTAGAAGCGGGACTAGACGCGGGATCTACTCTGTCTACTCGGCGAGTAGGCTCGTGGGACTCGGCGAGTAGACCTTGTCTGGACTAAAACCCTAACCCGGGTGTTTGCACCCTATTTAAACGATCTAACCCAACCTCCATTTCCCCTAGCACTCCCAGAGATCTGTAGAACGAAACCCTAGCCCCCTTTGTGTCCTTGTGGGTGATTTTTAGCTTTGTGAAGGTGGTTTGGAGCGTGGGAGAAGAAGGAGAAGGTTGAAGAGTGCAAGAAGGGAAGAAGATCCGGAATCTACTCTGTGAAGGGCTTCTATTCAGGTAGAAAAGTTCCTACCTTTATCTTTAGTTCATTAAATCCCCTTTTTGTCCCTAAAAAGTGGTTTTAAGCCCTAAGAACCTAAATCTCTATGTGTTTATGGTTAATGTTCTGCAAGGACTTCGGATTTAGACCTTTTGGACATCCTAGTAGCATAAAGTCTCTGTGGTTGAGGTGATTGAGGTCCCAATTGAGTGTAGGACCTCTTAAAGAGCTTGGAATTGCATGTTTGAGCTCATAGGGCCATGCATGCACGTAAAGTTTGCAACTTTACGTGGTAAACATGCCCTAGGACCATAGATATGTGGTTTTAAAGCGTTGCATGTCTCAGATCTGGCCTACTCGGGAAATGGGTCGAGGGACTCGGCGAGTCCTAAAGGGGAACTCGACGAGTTCTATGAAGATGGTCCTAGACTCGGCGAGTTGGATGAACAACTCGACGAGTCCTATGAAGATTGCCTGGAGCTCGCCGAGTTGTTCTTCAAACTCGACGAGTCATATGAACTTTCACAGAGCAAGAGGGGTTTTAGCGTTGAAGGTTCAACCCTTCGTACCTGCACGCGGAATTAACCGTGTAACGTAGTCCAAAACCCCAAACCCTCGTATGGGGTGTTCTGGTGTGGATTGGAAGCGAGTAGGGGATCCGCTCAAGGAACTCGGCGAGTTGCTCGCGGACTCGGCGAGTCGGGACTCGAGTCGGCCCCATAGTCCCGAGTGGTGAGTCAAGGGTGACTCGGTGAGTGGGGAGATGGACTTGGCGAGTAGGACCGGATTAGTAAGGGAAGGACTCGGCGAGTCCAGTCAACTGGAAGTTGACTTTGACTTGGATTTCGACTTGGTCAAGGGTAAAAGGGTCATTTTACCCTAAGTACATCTAGCAGTGTTTGACTGATCGTTTTGTGGGAATTATAGCCGGAGGACGTCCGGAGCAGCTGCAACAGCAGTAGACAGTCAGTTCCCGATAAGATCAGCAGCTACTTTGAGGTGAGTTACCTTCCAGTAGCGGTGGGTCTACGGCCACAATGCCGGCCCACCAGTAGGAGTTGTACGTTAGATGAATGTCTTTGTGATATCATCTAGGTTTGCTACTACACTATATGTTATATGCTAGTATGATGTGTTATATGTGATAGAAGTAGAGTTTGGTTGTTAGGACCGAAGGGTAGTTCAGACACCCCATATATGTCTGATAATTTGTTATGTTATGATATATGTGTAAGTAGCAGTAGGGGGTGAAATAGTCCCCGATGATCGGTTGTCAGGACCGACGGGTAGTCAGCACCCCAGAATAGCTTGACACGGGTAGACGGCACCCCAGAATGACCGCACGGGTAGTCGACACCCCAGAATGGCCGTACCGGGTAGTCAGGCACCCCAGAATAGCCTGGCAGTATGTATGTTATGTGTCTGTATGATATGTGGTACGATGAGGAACTCACTAAGCTTTGTGCTTACGTTTTTTAGTTGTTGTTTCAGGTACCTCTTCAGCTAGGGGAAAGGAGCCGGCACGGTAGCGGCATAACACACACACACTCTTGTTTTCCGCACTATGGATTTCTGGGATGTACTCTGAATTATTACTATGATATTACCGGTTTTCAGACATAGATTATTGTTATGAATGTTTTGTAATGATGTTTCTATGTATTAACCTAAATTAAAAATGAAATTTTTAACCGGTATTTTTGGGACGTTACAGAACTCGTTGAATTCAATTCCACCAAAATCAACATCGCTAATTGAAGTTTTTATATGTTGGAAGTATACAAGGGTTTGGGGGGAAATATTCCTTCGTAGTGAACATTTATTGTAAAAAAAGAAGTTGTTTCGTTTGCATTAGATGGACTAGCCATCATTGATCTCTCAAAGAAAGGCTTCAATTGCGCGAGAAAATTTTTGACTACATGTTTTAGAAACCCTAATTTTCACTGAGCATTTTGAGAGTGTTTTAAGGGAGACGGGTGTAATAGCCATGTAATTAGACATAAATGGGTGTAATAGTATGATATTCATTAATAATTTCCACATACACTTTTTATTTTTTTAATATGAAAAATAAATGTATTACATGTTGTAACCGGTTGCCAATAATATGATGTGTAGAATGTAAGAACAATATTGGCAACACATATTAATTGTATTTCTTGTAAAAAAATTAATTGGTATTTTTTGTATACAAATCATTTTCCACTTGCAATTCCTTCCTATAACATCATCACTCTCCTCAGGATCTCCGTTTATCCCAGAGCTTCATGAATCTCCTAATACGGCGCCATCACAGTTCTTTCACACCTTTCAAGCTCCAACCGACCGTTGAACGCGACATTATATCTCTCTGCAAAAACGACCTACTTTTCGACGCCATACATCTCCTAAACTCCATTCATTCCCACAAAAATTTCAACCAAAAACCACTCCTCTACGCTACTCTCTTGCAAACATGCACAAAGTGCCAGTCATTCAACTATGGCCTCCAACTGCACTCGCATGTCATCAAGACTGGACTCGAAACCGACCGCTTCGTAGGCAACAGCCTACTCGCACTTTACTTCAAACTAAGCTCCGACTTCATCGAAACTAAACGGGTTTTCGATGGACTGTATTTTAAAGACGTTGTCTCTTGGACTTCCATGATTTCGGGGTTTATTCGTGTTGGGAAACCAAGGTGTTCGCTTGATTTGTTTAAAGGAATGTTGGGACTCGGTGTTGAACCAAATGGCTTCACATTGTCTTCGGTGATCAAGGCGTGTTCGGAGCTGGGAGACGTAAATCAAGGTCGCGTATGCCATGCGATTGTCTTTCGACTTGGTTTCGATAACAATCATGTAATTGCTAGCTCATTGATCGACATGTACGGCAGAAACTACACCCCCTATGATGCACGTAACCTGTTCGATGAATTGCTCGAACCAGATCCCATTTGTTGGACTACAGTAATTTCCGCCTTTACAAAAAACGATCTGTTCGAAGAAGCATTAGGTTTTTTTCTCTCAATACTAAGGAAGCATAAAATGTGGCCAGACAGCTACACATTTGGAACAATTCTATCAGCTTGTGCGAACTTAGGAAGATTAAAGCAAGGTAAAGAAATTCATTCCAAACTCATCACTTCTGGAATCCAAGATAACGTGGTTGTGGACAGCAGTTTAATCGACATGTATGGTAAATGTGGATCTTTAAACAAATCCCGCCAAGTGTTCGATAGAATGTCCAAACCAAATTCAGTAAGCTGGTGTGCACTCCTTAATGGGTATTGCCAAAAGGGTGATTTCGATACTGTTATCAACCTTTTCAGAGAAATAAAAGAGGTCGATCTTTACAGTTTTGGAACCCTAATTCGCGCATGTGCAGGGTTGGCATCTGTTAGACAAGGAAAAGAGGTTCATTGCCAGTATTTAAGGAGGCATGGATGTCGATACGTTATCATAGAATCAGCTTTAGTTGACCTTTACGCAAAGTGTGGAAGCATAGATTTTGCTTATAAACTCTTTAAACAAATGGAAGTTAGAAATCTAATAACATGGAACTCAATAATCAGCGGGTTTGCTCAAAATGGACAAGGTTTAGATGCTATTCAGATGTTTAATGATATGATGAATGAAGGAATGAAACCAGATGGGATTAGTTTCATTGGTGTTCTTTCTGGTTGTAGTCATGCTGGTTTGGTCGATGAAGGGAGAGAGTATTTTATGATAATGAAGAAAAAGTATGGAATTGAAGGCGATGTTGCTCATTATAGTTGCATGGTTGATTTGTTAGGGCGAGCTGGGCTTATTGCAGAAGCTGAAAGTTTGATAATGGAGTCAAGATTTGAAGATGATAAGTCTTTGTGGACAACACTTCTTGGTGCTTGTAGTACGAGTAGTGATTTTATTGTTGCAGAAAGGGTGGGTAAGAAGATGATGGAGTTGGATCCGGATTATCATTTGAGTTATGTTCTTTTGAGTAATGTGTATAGAGCGATTGGAAGGTGGAGTGAATCGGATAAGATTATCGGGGTTATGAAAGAGAGAGGGATTCAGAAAACACTTGGGAAAAGTTGGATAGATATAGATGTGGTGTAGTTAGCTCACATAATCACAGGATTCAAACTCTCAAAGATATTTATGTTATCTATAATTTTTTTTAATCAACTAAATTGGTCTAAACATTGAATAACACAACAAAAGGTATATACATATCGTTTATATGAATACATACCAAATTCTCATTTTGTTCACACAGATAAACTTACAGAAGCTTCCCCTACTTCATCTTCACTCCCAGAATCCGGCAATGATTCAGTCTGAAAAGTCAACCTCATTTCCTGGTCAACCAATTCAGCAAGATCATGCCTGTTCACAACTTTATAAGCTTCAATAACCGCTTTAAACAAAGACTCATTCGGATCAATCTCCCCATATTTTAACTTACTATAAACCCGTTTCACCCCTTCAACCATCCCCGCTTTCCCATAACAACCCACCAAATATATATAAGTAACAACATCAGCCCCCAAACCTTCATCTTGCATCTTCATAAACACCTTCAATGCCTCATCAACCCTCCCCAAACCCCCATAAACATAAATCCCAACATTATACACAAAAACATCCAATCCCATCTCAAAGCTTTCAAAAAACTCCAACGATAAAGAGCTCAAACTCAAACCAACCACCGAAAAGACCAACGCCACCACCGCCTCACCGGAATACCGCTTCCCTTCCCGGTAAGCCGCCTCGAGCTGCTCCACCCCTTCCGCCGGAATACCGCCTTTCTTCAACACCGTGAACAACACCTTAAAAGTTCCGGCAGTTGGGAGGAGCTTCCGTGTCACCACCATCTCCCGCAACATTTCACCGCACTCGAGGAGGCGGCCGGTGGTGGCGTAACATGCCATGGCTTTATTGAACGAAGCACAATCGGTTAACAAACCGGAATCTTTCATGTTTTCTACAACTTCAATAGCTTCGTCAAGCATACCCATGTTTTTGTAAACATAAATCATGGTAGAAAAAGAAACCGCGTCTGCTTTATGTGTTTTTTTCAAATCATCGAATATCAAAATGGCTTCTGATACCATGCCAAAATCAGCATAAAGATTGATCATGCTATTCGATGCCACCACATCGGGCCCACCCGGTAATTCCTTCATTTTCTTGTAAATTGTTCTTGCTCCTTCCACAATTCCGGTTTTACTATACGCTTTGATTAAAGAAGTTAAAATTACTTGATTTGGTGAAAAACCGGATTCTTGCATGATTTTGTAATACCGAAGCGCGTCTTCGAGATTCCCGGTTTCTGCAAATCCGTTTATTAAAGAACCGAATACAATTTCATTCGGTTTAACCCCAGATTTAACCATTTCATGGTAAATCTCGTCTAATTCGTTAACCATGGTTAAACGAGAATAACATGAAATGATCCCGGAAAAAGTCAAACACGAGGGTTTAAAACCGGATTCTTGCATTTCGTGTAAAAGATTGTGTGCTTCATTTACCAAATCGCCCCCGGCAAACATTTGAATCAAGGAGTTGTAAGTGCACTCATCGGGCCAAATCCCTTGACTTTTCATCCCTTTAAATAATGAAAAAGCTCGATCGTGTAATTTCGCGATTCCATATGCTTTAATCATGACATTATACTCGATTATATCGATTAAATCGCGTTCACAATTAAAAACATATTCAGCTTCTGTCCAAAGTCCCTTTTCAGCATACGCGTCTATAATTGCAGCATAAGTTTTAGAAGATAATCCGCCTTTTTTATGACACTTTTCAAATATAAACTTTGCACAATCGATTAACCCTTCTTCCACATACATTTTAATGAGAATTGGAACAGAGTGGTTATCGATATATAAACCGGATTTTTCGATTTCTTTAATTACATTTTCGACTTCATCGGTCATTCTTCTTTCACATAGAATTTGAAGAACAGCTCTATGAGTTACAACATCTGGAAAAAGACCCACTTCACGGATCTTTCTGTAGCATTTAAGAGCTTCATCTATGTCTCCCATGGCAGCATATAGAGATAAAAAGATGTTGTATGTTTTTGTATCGGGAGATATTCCTCTTTCTTCCATTTTATACAACAAAGATTCAGCTTCTGATAAATTCCCATGACTCCCACAAGTAAAGATCATTGTGTTGAAAGTGATTGTATCCATAGCGATTCCTGACTGAAGCATTTCAGCGAACACATCGCCTGCATCTTTTAATCTCCCTGCTTTCCCATATAAATCAATCAAAGTGTTGTAAGTGGCTGTTAAACGAGGCTTTTGAACAGAGTTTTCTGTAATCATACTCTTTGTATGATCTCTCCCACCAGTTCTAAAAAGCTCGGTCAACAAGAACTGAGTCAAACTAATGGGTTCTGAACATGAATCAAATTCCAAATCATTTAACTCAACAATACCAACACACCAATCTTTGTAAAATCGATCTGCTCGATCATACTCACCTCCATCTTTCAATACTCGAACCACTGTGTTCATGGTGACTTCATCGGGAAAGATGCCTCTAAGCTTCATGTGTTTAATCCATAAAAGAGCTTCTTTCACAAGACCTGCTTTTCCATACACATCAACGAGCATTCCATATGTGTTATTAGTTGGGAAAACACCCTTATCAGCCATGTCAATCCAGCAACGTCTTAATTCATCCCATTTCCTGGCACGACCTAGGGCACGAAGAACAACGTTGTAGTGAATCACATTAGGTGAATACTCCGGCTGTGATTTCATCCACTCGAAAACTCTAATAACCCTTTCCCAGCTCCTTTGTTCTTTGAGAATCACCGTCTGTTCTTTAGGATTTAGTTTCCCGTAGTATAAATTCAGGGTTTTATCAACATCGTCTTCGGAATCCGAATCCAAAGACTTTAAAATCGAAGGCAGTAGACCTCCATATCTCTTCTTATTCTTCTTATGATTAGAACTGTAATTACCTACAGTATTTCTGATGGTACTAACAGTACTCGTGGTTGAACACTCAGTTTTTGAACGAATTTGAAGCTTGAAGTTGAAACCCAGATAAACCCTATTGGGGAATTTATCAGGTTTTCCATAAAACCTTTGAACAGAAATCAAATTGAACCAAGGGTTAAAGGTTTGAAGCTTACATGTCGAAGAAACAGCCTGTAAATTATATGGTCTGTGCAGATTCTCCCGGCTAACTTCTCTGTAACTGCAAGTTTGAAGCATTATGGCGGCTTTTTTCGGCTTGCAGGTTCCAGCCTTCGTTCCTCTACGAGAAGCCTTCAGTTTCTCCACTGCTATTTGTTTTATTTAAAATAATTTCATGAAAACCCTTGAATTATTACAACTTTTCATTTTTTGCACCTATGTTTATCTCTTTCCTTTTCCCGTGACAAGTTTACATTTTACAAGACTTTACCTTGGGTTTCAATAATTACAAAGAGCTCTACATTTAACTGTATAAACATACGGTAGAATACAAGTTCTAAGACCCAAAATTACCATCAAGATATTAAATCTTTGCAACAAATAAATTAAAAAATGAAACTAACTTAGCATCTAACTATATATACACATGTGTTAAGAGTTCTTGAAAAGTGTTTTTCTTCGATCATGCATGTCATAATGCTGCCATCATAGTTGACCTTGTAGCCTCACGTTTCATCTCTGCAGCTTTTCCACTACCACGGAAGTATGAATAAACTTGCTACATATCCATAAAAAAACCACATAAATTGAAATTAAAGAAAAAAGGGGAAGATCATGATCTGATCAGAAGATGAAGATCAATATTTCAAACCTGAATAACCCAGATGCTGATTGCTGTTTCAATGAAAAAAAATCCAAATCCAATGAGGTAGATACCCTGAAAATGAAGTCGGATGATGAACATATAATGTTGAATAAGTGTTTTCTTTTAAATATTACTACGTACCCCAAGCATAGCATTTCCTACTAGAAGATTAAAAGCTGGCAAAATCCCTCTGTAATATATAATTAAACCCAAATCAAGAATCAGATTTATAAGACACGTGTCATTCTCTTTCTCATATCTTATCATTTACAGAAAAATGTGAAGAAAAATAATAAAAATAATCGTTATGAAATGTAACTTACGTGATTGATTTCCCTTCGATGAATATAGGAGGAGCAAGTGAAGCAAAAGCACAAAAGAAGACGTGAAACTACACCAATAGAAATGTTTCACATGCAAATTTTTGTCACAAAGAAGTAAAGCAAAAATAATAATAATGATAATAATAATAAAGATGACATGGAGCTTACGCTGTATGTTATGAGAAAGAAACTAAACTTTACAGCGCTATCGCTCCTGTGAATAAAGAAAATAATAAAGAAAAATATTACAACTTATATCACGAATAAATGTGTTAATTTGACTAGTAAAGATTGGAGTTATACCTAGTGGCTCGATACAAAGGACGATACCATAAAATGTATGACCCTGGAATTCCTAATATGATGTAGATAACAGCACATAGCCAGATTGTAACACCTGTTCATTAATATATACATGAAAAGGAAAAAAGAAAAAGAAAAGAACAAAAAAGATAATTATTTCAGTAATCTATACACAAATGTTTTTTTTTTTTTGACTTAATGCAGAAAGAATGACCTAATAGAGAAAGGGTATATACCTTCTCCTTCGAACCAGGCAACAGACACTGCTATAAGATTCCATACAAGGCATACTATGATACCTTCAAATGTTACAAATGATGAAAGTATAAACGAACAAGAAAAAATAAAAAAATTTTGAAAATTAAATATTGTAGAGCTTGAAGATAACTACATTTACACACCTAGCCATGAACCAAATGCAACATATTGTACTTTCTGTAAATGGATAGGAATTTCGGATTTTATGTTGTGATGGATTATAGGGTAAAAAGGTGGCCAATTGTTTTCCTCTATAACAACTCCAGCTGCAAAACAGATAAATGTTAGCAAGATTTATGTGCATCACTCTCACATTAGATAAGAAAAAAAAATATATTTTTTCAATAACTAATTGCATTACATTTTGCAATTGCCTCCTCCCTCTTCTTTAGCTCCTGCATGATGAACATGTGTTCATAAAAAACAATGGCATAATCACAGTTGAAAATGAATATAAGTAAAAAAATTCTGAAGTCTAAATGATATATATAAATATGTGTGTGTGTGATTTGAAGTTCCTAAGTTAAAGAACATGCACCTCTTCCCTCCTTTTCAGTTCAGCTTCTTTATCCTGGAGTTCCTTTTCTATAGCTTTCAAATCCTAAATGCAAGATAAATGGAAAACATTTGAGAAAAAGCCATAATTATGCCTAAATTAAGGACAATGTGGGGGCATATGAGTAAATATATTACCTTGGTGTTATTAATAGGGATATCAACAGTTGTACCTTCTGGGGGAAGTGACGATGGATTTGAGGTTGCAGTAGGATTCTGATGATTTCCATGAATTAATAGATATTCAAGAAATGTATGCAAACACAAAAAATATAAGAAACCTCGCATGGGTTTTTGAAAATTTCAATGTAATAACAGAAAAGCATATTCAAAGAAACAAATGACACAAAAAGCAACGATTCTATTTATGTTAAACCGTTAATTATCTCAGGTTTTAAAACCCAAAAACCAGAATAACAAAACTGAATCACGAATGGATACGATAGCGTCATAGCAATCAAGAACAAGACTCCTAAAACCCATGAATGCAATAAACAAAAATCTCACCTTTTGGGATATCATAAAACAAAATGTTAATTTGAGAAATAAATTAGATAATGAAATTGGATTACCTCATTGGGATCGTTACGGCTACCCATTGGATGAAAATCAGAAAATGATGCAACAATTGGTGATTTCTTGCAATGTTGTTTTGAAATTAGTTAAAGAAATTAATGGGTAATTGAATAAGATCGAAGCTTGTTTGATTTGGTAGGAAGATAATTCATAGGAAAGAAAATGGGAAGGTTTTTGGCGGGTGAGAGAGCTTGAAAAGGCTTCATTCGTATGGTTAATATAGCGGCCTTTGCCTATTTCGGTGCTCCACTCGGTTTGACTCGTAACATCTTCGGTCAATAGGTAGTCAAATTTTGAACAAGTTACAAATTAAATCCCTGAACTTGCTCATACTGCAAGTTCAGTCCATAAACTTGCTCAATAACTTTTTAAAAAGTTTTTAGGGTTTATTTGGATGCAATTTTGTAATTCACAACTTGATGGATTACGAAAGTAATAATCATTTTTGTTATTAGCAAAAAAATATGGTCAAAAAAAATATGGTCATATTTGTTGCCAATTTTTATGAATATTTCTTGATTTCAATTTTAGTCCAAATTGTATTTTGCATACTAAATAAGTTCCTAATGCAAGGGGGTATTGACAACCAAATAAACGGGTTGAACAAAAGCAAGTTGGAAAATTCATTTCTTCATGACCCGGTGAGTAAGTTTCAGAAAATATGAAATCGGAACATGGTTTGGAACATGAAATCAATTGACTAAGTCCAATTAAACCTATTGAGTCGTTTATTTGATGTTTTAGTTCAAACTAAGTGATAGTTTGGTAGTCTTTTAAGTCAGAAATTAAGAGGAAAGCTCTTAAAAATTCACATTTAGATTGTTTGGTAACATCTTAATTTTTGTCTCTTAATTTTTAAGAAGGCTCTTAATATTTCAAATGTGGGGATGTGTCTCAAAATAAAAAAGACGCATTTGTTCCTTTTTTACCCTACGCTTCTTCCCTTTCTCACAACTCTCCCCCCCCCCCCCCCCACCCCCTCCGATGATTTGCAACCTCCACCAGCCCTTCGCCAGCAGCTCCCATCTCCGACCAATTCTAGCGCTGACCAATTCCGACCTACTCTTGCACTGGCTACCACCGATTTATTCGAGTTTTTTTCCTTCTTTTGCCCTAACTTAACTTTGACCGCCAACATCTCTGATTCACACATCTCCTATGCCACTGCACAACCCAGTTGATCGTACAGTACTGTGACATCCCCATTTTTCACGGCCAGAAAAGACCGATTTTGTTTATGCTTTGTAAAAATTAGAGTACTTCTTTTCATAAAAATGTTACGGAATTTGTTCCCAGAAAAAACACGAAAAATACGTTATCAAAACATTTTCGAAGAAACATATTTTATTCATTTTAAAACGTTTGGGATGTCATCGTCAATACAGAAACATAAGCATAAACGAAACTTACATTTATTTACACTAGTGATCTACATCTCTTTAATCTCTCAGTGTAATGTGACTTCATATCAACACCTGTGATATAAATAAATTGAGTGGGTCAGGTTGGGAAACCTGGTGAGTACATAGGTTTTCAACCTACAATAATATAATTATTATGTTTAAACAATCAAACAATCAACCCAATTACACATCCCCATTATCTTCTTTACTCTTAAGGATCTATCCTAAGAGTCAACTATGTTTATTCTGAAGTCTCTTGCTTCCAGGGATATAGGACTGGCACTAAATCCATAGCTGCCAATGCTCGTTCGTAAAACACTAATTCCATAGCTGCTATAGTTTATTCATCGGGTACTAAATCCATAGCTACCAATGTTTATCTAATAGGTACTAAGTCCATAGCTACCAATTCCTATCAGGTACTAAGTCCATAGCTACCGGTGTTTGTCGAATAGGCACTAAGTCCATACCTGCCGATGTTTATTAGGCACTAAGTATATAGCTGTCAATGTTTACTCATATCATCTTTTATCTCTCATCATTCATCTACCCATGGCATACCCAACATATTCGTATATATAAAATACGTATACAGTTTAAATCATTTAAAACATGTATAAAACGTTCATCCAGCATAAACAGCAAGTATTCAGATAATATGCACACATAGCAAGTAGTTTATATAAAATATTTCATATCTATGTGTAAGATGAAAGTAACTATGCACTCACTTGAAAGGTGGTGACTCAGCACTCGGACAACGCTTCGATACTCTCAAAACAATTTTCCTTCGATAAAACCTAGTATCAATACCACTAGAGTTTAGTCTAACGATAACCGCGACAAATTAATAGTCTGACTATTATTACTATTATATAAGCGTTAAACGATACTTATATAACTCATAATAATAGCTCAAATAATTATTTTAAGGACCTAATAACATTACTATAATTATTTGAAAGCTATATTAAAATTTGCGTAAGCGTAGCTCAGTTACAACGAATTTTAAAGAAAACTGGGTTTTGCTCGGAGCAGTATTTCGAAACCGAAAGACCATTTTTCTCGGGACTCCGGGAGCCTCGGGGCTTCATTCGGGAGCTAAGGGTTTACTTAGGGTTTAGGGGTGGTTTGAGATCCTAGAGAGAGAAGTGATTTTTGGTGTGAAAAAGCGGCTGCCCTCGCACCCATTTTATAGGTGCGAGGCTTCGCACTACGCGGGGCGTAACTTCGGATAAGAAGACCAGGTGGCGAAGGCTCGGTGGTGCGACGTGGCTTCTCCTGGACAGAGTAGGGTTATGCGAACGCGACGCGTACGAGACCGGACGTTGGGCGTAGCGAGGGGTTACGTGTCACGATCTGAGGCGACTTCAGCAATTATCATCGGATGGCTGGGAAAGCGCCACGTCAACGACTTCGTATTAGATCTCACAAAATCGAGTACAAACTTTAAAAATTCGTAACTTTCGTGTGCGAGCTCCGTTTTCGATGTTCTTTATATCCACGCGAAGGTGGGAATGTATTCTACAACTTTCGTTTAGACTCCGTCGGCTAATTTTGACTTTATTTTAAAAGTTATGTTATTAACAGACCGGGACACGATTGGTCCGTTAAAAATTCATAACTTCTTCATCCGACGTCTGTTTTCGTCTGTCTTTTTATCGTTATGCTACTATTAACGAGATCTTCGATTCTCGTTTAGGTTGTGTCGTCCAAAAACCACTCGATCTAATATTTGAATTTCATGCTGTACATTGCTAAGCCGAAACTTCGAAAAATCATAACTTTTTCATATGAAGTCAGATTTGGGCGTTCTTTTTATGAACGCTCTCGGTTTAACGTATTCTACGACTTACGTTTAGATCGCTAAGGCTAAAACTCGCTCTATTGTAAATTCAATATTTACGCTTCCTGGTGCCGTGTCGGTTTTGCCGTAAAACTTCGACGGGTCATAACTTCTTTGTTATAACTCGGATTTCGGTGTTCTTTATACGTACGGAAACCTTGTGACATATTCTACAACTTGGTTAAGATTATTTATTCTAAATAATATTTTGCCGAAAAGTCATTTTCGACACTTATTGCCTCTAATTTGACTAGCCCGGATCTACGGGAGTTACAAGTACCATCACCCTTATAATTGACCTCTCACAACACCAACACCCCATCTGCTCCAACTGGTAAGATTCTCGTCCGTGAAAAGGCTGTGATTCCTCATAAACCCAAATCAAACGACCCCATAAGAAGTCGTGACTTTTGGGTTGTTCATGTTCTAGATGTTGATTTATTTCTTGATTTTATTAATAACCTAAATTCAATATCTCAGACTTTGTCTTGGTTTCAGTCAAAGAACCATTCATTATATTTGTGTTCAATAGATAGTTTATGCGAAATCAGTTTTAAAAAAAATTTAAGTAATGTACTTTTATTGATTTCTTTACTATAGAGTCAAACTTTCACTTCTTTCTCTTAGACAATTATATTTTGAAAAATCTATTTAGTTAAAGCAATGTCATCCAAAACAAAGCAACTATGATTGCTAATTGGATTAGATTTGTTAATATATATATATATATATATATATATATATATATATATATATATATATATATATATATATATATATATATATTATCCAAGAAGTTGGTCCGGTTATATTCTAAACAAAAACATTTTTTCAGAAAATAATAATATACAAGGGTAAAATAATCATTTTTATAATTCAGATAACAATTCAGAGGTTCCAACCAAAAATCATAATAAAATTTCATATCTTAAAAATCAAGATCCTTTTAAACATTCAGACCTCTTAAAAATTCAGATCTTAAAAATTCAGATCCCGCAAAACAGTCCCTAACATTTTTGTTGTCATGGGGGAGCTAGCTTGTAACAATGTGTTTTTCCGAGACCTATCTAAATTTTTAATTCTATTTAGTATTTATATAGGAAAATTTTTAAAACTTACTGTGAAAAAAAAATAGAAACTACCTTATAGTATTAGATAAAATAAGAAACAAATAAACTAAATAAATGATGAAATGTGTTTGTAACTTTTTTTTTGAAGTACTTGGCAATAGATAGTATAGTTCATTCACTTCATTGGGGCTTGGCAATAGATAGTAAAGTTCATTAGGCCGCTATAAAATATCATAGGCGCAAGACATATATTTTGTAGGTAATCATATGCTGTTCTATTCACTTTGCTGTTTTAATATTACAACTCTTAACGTTCTAAATGTCATCATTTTGAAGCTAAATATCTTAAATGTTGATGTTCATCATTTTTTATTTTCCTTCGAACTTGAAATAATTTACTATATAACAATGTTTTGGTGTTAAATGATAAATGAACAACCTAATTTGGTTTTTAATGTTTCATTGCTAATTTACATATGATCTTATATGTATTGTTAAATTTGATATTATTTTTAAAGGCAAAAGACAAGAGTGAAACAAAAACATCCATCGTTCTTTAAAAGGTGCAAAATCATATGTTTGAATATTTTTTGAAGTATTTGAGTTATGGTTAGGGCTTGACCATAAATAGTATTTCTCATAAGACCGCTACGAAATATCGTAGACCGTAAGATATAGATTTTGTATAAATCTTATAGATATTTTATTGTAGTTTGTAGGACATAAAAACAAATGTTTAGTTAAATACTAAATATATAATATTTGTGGAATGAAAATTTTGCAAAATGTTTTACTATTCATGATTATGCAAGGAAGTGTTACATTAAGTAAAACATATAGAACCACCATCAAGGTGACATATTTGTAATTGTTTGGTATGAAACACTTTTAAATAGAGTTGATCTATGTTTAAATCCCACAAGATCCAATCTGGGTGACATTAATTCTTTAACATTAGTACACCCATAATAAAATAACTAGTTCTCAAACTATTTTTATGAGTATTTTGGATATTCATATTGTAACATCCATATAAGTTCATAAAATTATACTTTTCAAAACAATCTTTTTTTTTAAAAAAAAAATGTTTACAAAAGCCGTTGTTCCCAAAACATTATTTAAAAATTAGAATCTCTTTCAGCGTAGTTTTCAAAACATTCACATTACCAGAGTTTCCCAGAAATCATAAGTCCAAAACGCGAGGATGTGTACGACCACGCCTTCACCTTGTCACGATCCACTGAAGTACCTGAAACCATAAACAAAAATTGTAAGCACGAAACGTAGTGAGTTCCCCCAAAGTACAAACACCCAAACATATAACATATACAAATAACAGAATGCACACAGAGCCTTCAACATGTATGGACCGCCTCACCGAGCCTTCAGCCTATCTAAACCGCTCACAGAACCTTTAGCATGTCTGGACCACCTTACCGGGCCTTCATGTGACATCCCCATTTTCACGGCCAGAAAATACCGATTTTGTTTATGCTTTATAAAAACCAGAGTACCTCTTTTAATAAAAATGTTGCGGAATTTGTTCCCAATAAAACATGTTATCAAAGCATTTCCGAAGAAAAATATTTTTTTATTTATTTTAAAACATTTGGGATGTCATCGTCAATACAGAAACATAAGCATAAACAGAACTTACATTCATTATCACGAGTGATCTATATCTCTTTAATCTCTCGGTGTAATGTGACTTCATATCAACACATGCGATATAAATAAACTGAGTGGGTCAGGTTGGGAAACCTGGTAAGTACATAGGGTTTTCAACCCACAATAATATAACTATTATATTTAAACATCAAACAATCAACCCAATTACCCATTCCAAATTATTTTCTTAAGGATTTACCCTAAGGATCAGCTAACCCTTGTTCATTCATTCCTAAGGAAACAATATGAAGTCCATTGTTGCCAATGACACAGTGGTCAAGCGCTGCTGCTAATATTATCACTTAGGCGCAACTGCCAGAATTGGGACTTTTTCTATGAGGCGCTTCTGCCGGTATTGACCTTTAAACGCTACTGTCATGGTCATAAGGCTCCCTATTAGGCGCAACTGCCGATACTGTCCTTAGAGCGCAGCTGCTAGGACGTTTACCGTAGATCTAAAACATCTACGGGTTGTGGCGCAGCTGCCAATGCTCATCTATAGGGTACTAGGTCCATTGCTGCCAATCTTTACCTATAGGGCACTAGGTCCATACTACTAATGTTCCTCTATTTTAGCTTTTATCCCTCAATCATTCATCTACCCATGTTTTACCCAACATATTTTGTAGATATAAAATACTTTATACAATTTACATCATTTAAAACATGTATAAAAATCTTTCACCAGCATAGACAACAAGTATTCAGACAATATGCACACATAACACGTAATTTATATTAAAATACTTCATATCTATGTGTAAGATGAAAGGGACTATGCACTCACCTAATACGTTGGTGACTCAGCACTCGGACATCGCTTCGATACTCTCAAAACAATTTTCCTTCGATAAAACCTAGTATTAATACCACTACGGTTTAGTCTAACGATAACCGCGACTAATTAATAGTCTGACTATTATTACTATTATATAAGCGTTAAATGATACTTATATAACTTATAATAATAACCCAAATAATTATTTTAAGGACCTAATAACATTACTATAATTATTTGAAAGCTATATTAAAAATTGCGTAAGCGTAGCTCAGTTACAACGAATTTTGAAGAAAATTGGGTTTCGCTTGGAGCAACGTTTCGAAAATGAAAGACCCTTTTTCTCGGGACTCTGGGAGCCTCGGGGATTCCTTCGGCTGCTAGGGGGGTTTCCTAGGGTTTAGGAGGGTTTAGGGCACTTAGAGAGAGAAATAAACTAGAGAGAGAATGAATTTTGGTGTGAAAAACCGGCTGCCCTCGCTGCCGTTTTATAGCCTGCGAGGCCTCGAACTATGCTGGGCGTAGTCCTTGGCTACGCGGGGCGTAAGGCTCGGATAAGAACAACAGGTGGCGCTCCTTGGATGGGTCATCATGGCATGCTCCGGAACCGCTCAACCGAAGACCGTTGGGCGTAACCCTCTTCCAACGCGGGGCGTACTCGGACGCAGGGCGTTCCTCTCGTACGCGAGGCGTAGCGAGGCCAGGAGTCCGAATCCGAAGACCAGACCGTGATCAGCAAGCGACGGCCCTGATCGAGCCACGTCATCACCCTCGCACCAGCTTCGCAAATTCGAGTTCCAACTTCAAAAATTCATATCTTCCTCATACAATCTCTATTTTCGACGTTTTTATATCCACGCGAAGGCGGGAACGTACTCTACAACTTTTGTTTAGACTCCGTCGGCTAATTTTGAATTTATTTTAATTTTTATATTTTTAACAGGCCGGGATAGGATTAGTCCGTTAAAAATCCATAACTTCTTCATCTGACGTCCGTTTTCGTCTGTCTTTTTATCGTTACGCTACTATTAATGAGATATTCGATTCTAGTTTAGGTTGTGTTGGCTAAAAACTGCTCGATCTAATATTCGAACTTCGGGCTGTATACTGCTAAGCCAAAACTTCGAAAAATCATAACATCCTCATACGAAGTCAGATTTGAGCGTTCTTTTTATGGACGCTCTTGGTTTAACGTATTCTATGAATTTCATTTAGATCGCTAAGGCTAAATCTCGCTCTATCGTAAATTCACTATTTACGCTTCTCGGTATCGTGCCGGTTCCGTCGCGAAACTTCGACGGGCCATAACTTCTTCGTTATAACTCGAATTTCGGCGTTCTTTATATGTACGGAAACCTTGTAACATATACTAAAACTTGGTTAAGATTATTTATTCTAGATAATCTTTTGCAGAAATGTCATTTCGACACTTATTGCCTCTAAATTGACTAGCCCGGATCTACGAGCATTTCACTTCAGCTTGTCTAGACCATTCTTCGAGCCTTTGACCTGACTGGTCCGCCTTACATGCCTTCAATTTATCCAGGCCGACCTGGGTATGTTGGCCTTTATCACAAAGCAAGCCCGCCTCAACCCAACCACACACAAACCATGTCGACATATAGATAACAAAGAAGCATACATATACGGTACCGATATAAACATTATCGGGCTTGTTGACTGGTAGCACAAAGCAGTCCAGTCTCAACCAAACTACACCAAACCTGCTACTGGAAAACATATAGCCAGAACGAATAACAGGCAGATCTAACAGATCACCAAATATAACATCATCATATCTACCAAGATACCGATCTAACAGATCACCACAACATAGCAACATCCTATCTACCAGGATATCAATCTAACAGATCAGAACAACATGGCAACATCCTATCTAGCAGGATAATAATCCAAATGGCCGACATTGGTGCATTCAACCTAAAAGTATAGTGAGGAAAACTCACCTCGCAATGCCAAATCATACTGAAGACCTCCGACAGATGGCTTATGATATTTCGAACTATCACAACAAAACAAACATCCAATTAACAATTGGATTACCATCCTTGACTAATGATCCATACTTAGGGTAAATATCAAATTTACCTTTTTCCTAACTGGGCCAAGGCCCAAGTCCAAATCTTTGATCCAAAAGGCCCAAATTACCTCAAGGCCCATAATTGGCCTAATTTTCCAAATTGGGCCCAACTCCTTATTGGGCCTTATCCTAAGGTCCAATCCTCCAATTAGTCCAGAACACAACTACTCAGATAGTCCATTTGGGCCCAATCATCAGAGCCCAAACCCGAAGCCCAAAGTCCGAAACTTAAGCAGAGGCGTACGCGGGGCATACCTCGCCTCACATTGACCACCTACGGGGTGGTTGACTCAGTACGCGGGGCGTACATCAACTTACACGTGGCGTACCCTTGCAAGGCTTAAACTCGCATAAGTGCTTAATTGATTAAGCACTTGAGCTCAAACTTCAGATCCATGATCCAATAGCCCTCTAGAACCATAAAGTCTCAAACTTTAAGACTTTGGTCGACCAAAAAGGGCTTAATACACGGTCTTAATCCATTATGAACTCTTACAAAGAAAAGGGACCAAACTAGCTCAAGGGACCTCATTTTTATGTCGTAGGACCCATCCAAGGGTCCGAAAGGACAACCCAACATAACCAAAACAAAGCATGCACAATATTAGGACTCTAGGGACAAGAAGAATACCAAAAAGAAACCACCACAAGATCTACACAATCCAAGCATAAAGGTAGAAGCTTTATACCTTCTAAAGCTTCCAAGAAGATGATAACCCCAAATCTATAAGCTTGTTTCCTTCCTTGACTCCTTTGATGCACTAACTTCTTCTTTTGGCACACAAAAACCACACTATAAGCTCAAGATGCTCAATATGGGGGTTAGTGTTTACTCAAAACGGCTTGAGGATTTGGAGGCTGAAAGAGTAGGGCAAAAAGATCCATAATGATGCTTAAATACTCCACAAACCCTAAGAGTTAGGGTTTCACTTGGACACACGTACGCCCAACATACATATGTGTACGCCCAGCGTACTAGGGCACACCCTAGTACACTTAGCGTACTCACATGTACGCCCAACGTACTACTCATGTTCCTATAATTACCAAATTGCCACTAGGGCTTCACTTAGCCACTTCCTTCCAATCCAAGGACCAAAAATGACCTAAATAAAACTCAAGGGATGAATTAGAATTTTCTTGAAAGTTGGGGTGTTACACATATGGAGATGGTGTTTCATCCTAACCAATCCACCTCCATATATCTTTAATAAATGATTTCACATGCCTTAAGTTACGGAGAAGTTGACAATAGCCTAGTTTTCTATCCTTAATCCAATTTTCCGCCTCTTAAAATTCTATATGGTCTCTTAATTTGATGTTGATTAAGATATCAATAATGAAATCAATTTTAACTTCTTAAGCATAAACTATAATTTTTGTTGTTATAAACATAAAAATTAGGAAAAAATATCTTAATTAACAAAAATTCATTGTGATCATGTATACAAATCTGAGAAGGGCGTCCACATCTAAAGGGTTTGCATCATCAAATATATTCTTTATAGATCTTGAGTTGGACATAAACAATTGAGAGGAAAAAGAAGTAGCCATTACAAAAGATCAAACATAGACGCCGTTTGTTTTTCTCTTCTCCAAGCCTAAATCGATATATAAAGGACAATTCTAATATGTTTATTCCATGTCATTAAATATAATGTCATGTCATTTGTCAACTAATTATCTACCTAATGAATCTGGTTGCCTATGAATTGAACAAAAGTGTAAATTAATTGAGTTTTTTGATCAAATAAAACATGATTAATGTTTTTTTAACAGTTTCGAAACTTCGTTGGTCTTACAAGTCATTTTCCTAATATTTAATTACACATTATAAGTCATGTCATTCATTGACTTTCATTAGCCGGTTGACCCTAATAAGAATTGAACAAACGTGTAAGTTAGTTGGGGTTTTTAGACAAAAGATTAAGTTCGTTGAGTTTTTTTGAACATACAAAACATAATTGAGGTTTTTTTAATGGTTTGAAAATTTTTATTGGACTTATAAGTCTTTTTTTCCTAAAAACCAACTATAGAGAGGCCAACCAAATAGAAAATTAAAATCATTAAAATCATAAGTACCATCAGGATTAGCAAAAGAAATATAGGACATGCTATGCAATCTTTGACAAACCAAAGGACTAGAATATAACATAAAATTCTCATATTTCAAAGAGATTTTGTTTCTGTAACCGAATCCGGTTGGTAAGCAAGCATGGTTGAAGAAGCAAAAGCAATGCAGGCATATTTCTTACACGCATCGCTTTTAAGTTTTATCCCTCTCAAAAGCCCCTCCACTACACACACACACACACTAGAACAGACCCAAATGGGTTGTTGTTTGACCACCCCCGCAACCACCAATAAAACAGCCCACCGCCGTTTGGATGATTCCAAAAGTAGAATCGAAGAACCAGCTACGCATGCTACTCCGTCGCCACCATTTGAAAAAGAGTCAGTCAAAGAAGTCCTCTCCGAAACTCCCATCTCAATATCAATACCAATCATCCAAACCACCACACAGATTCTTCATGAAAATGACGCCGGCAAGAAATCAAACCAAGAAAATCAAGAAAATGTAACTGAGATGTCGGAGATGTGTAGTTACAATGACTATGAGAGCTTATCTGCTGCCACCACGTCCAAGGCGGCGATGATAGATACAGAAAGAGATGTAGTTGAAATCGAAGATGATAGGGAAGTTACACAGAAAATCATTACGTCTCCACCACCCAAAAAGGTTCCCAGGAAACGGCCGGAGAAGTTCACCGGCGAGATATCCAAGGAGAAGGACGGAGGTATCAGGCCACCACCTAGAAGGTTAGTAGCTCCTCCACCGAAGAAGAGAAATCGGTTCCCGTCCAATACAACGCCGACAACCCACCGCCACGGGTATGTTGGACCATCGGATATTGTCCGACGACGTCTCCGCCTTCCCGGTGAACGATCAAGGTCGCCCGCGATTAGGGGACTACGTCCGAATACGAGAGAGGGAAGCCCTGCACCTGTAAAAAACTCCGGTGATCAGATAATAGTGAAATCCGATGATCTTGAAAGAAATGTGACGGTGGTGATGGTCGGTGTTCCATCGGAGCTAGAGAAAAGTGAGTCGCTAGACCACCCGGTTGTTTCTATGGAGTGCTTTATTTTTCTTTAAACAGTAAAAGCAAATAGGTGGTCATCGTTTTGTTATTTTTTTCCCGCTATACGGTGTCGTTTGGCACATCAAAAGAATGGATATAGAGGTACGACCACATTTTTCATGAACCATGATTTTCTTTAAGAAAATATGTTATGATTTATTGTAGTAATTATTTCTTTTTCTAATAAATCATTGGCTTTCAAGTATGTTACGTCGCTTTGTAAAGACATGGTGCAAAATATCCCAAATCATCCGTTATAAAAAAATTAATGATATCAATCATGAATGGATCATCAAACGAAATCATAGAAAAAATCAATGTTGCAATTACTTGAAATCTATAATAATCAGCCACAACTTTCACTTTCCACACACAATAATAACATAATCATTGTCATTATATAAATTGGCTCAGAAAACCAAATGAAGAATATCACATTCGTGATGGATAGGGCGAAGACAGGTTTCAAAATGTAATCTTAAATAAACCATCGTTGATGGAACATTTGTGTTTGTGGGAGATTAAGTTCATTTAAGATTCAAATGGGATAAGGGTTTATTTAGCACCACTTGATATGCTATGCATATCTATCTTGAGTAGTTAGTTTTATGATCTCATCTATAAGGTTATGATATCTTATTTGATATAGTAAATGATTAAAATAGAATTTGGTTTTCCAACAACTACTATTATATATTTACAACCCAAAAAGTATGATGTATAAAACTTGATGTGCTTGGTTTCCAGAATGTCATACAAAATTTATGTTTTGGGCAGGGGTGGATCTTAGTGGAGCCCGGGGGTCCTGGGTCACTGTTTAATTTCCGGCACATAATGTAATTTTTTTTCCTATTAGGTGCACCGGCTTGAAGTACGAGTTCACCCCTACTAAAACATTTTATGTCCGCCACTGTTCCGGGCCTACATATTACGATTAAGTTAATATTGTGATTATGTGGTGTGCATGAAACCATGGTTAGTGGAGCTTTGATTAGACATATGAGTGAGTCTTAGTGAAACTATAAAAGATCAACTAGCATGTGCAAAGTTTATAGGGTTTGATGACTTTGTCATTTAAGTACACATGTAGGATAGATAGATTACAATAACAATTCTACAATATATATGGATCTAAATCTAAGTCTGCAAAAAAAAGAAAGAAACATATAGAGATTAACATAAACTTATTAGGAGAAAATGTATCAGATGGAGTTATTAAGTGATAAAAGTTAATCTTATGATTAACTAGATTTACTAAGTCCTTGAGTTAGCTATTTGTGTGAAAGAATTATTTATGTTTGATGTTTTGCAAGTTAAGATTGAGATGGAAGGTTAAGAGAGTGTGTAAATGGTTACTCTTAACTTTCAAAGAGTAGACAATATTTATTAATGGTAAAATGGTAATTTGCAAGAGTGGAGATGTAGGTAGACATGCCATATTACTAATATTAAAAGGGAAAATGATTTATCAGCCCAACGAAGCTTTCAAGCCGTTCAAAAAACTTCAATCATGTTTTGTCTCTTCAAAAAAAACCCAACGAACTTAACATTTTGTCTAAAAAGCCCAACTAAGTTACATTTTTGTTCAATTCTAGGGAAGTCAAAGAGGAGAAACAGATGACGTGACTTATTACCATATCGGAAAAATGACTTTTAAGACTAATGAAGTTTCTAAACTGTTTAAAAAACCCCAATCATGTTTTGTCTGTTTAAAATAACCCAATGAACTTAACCTTTTGAACAGACAAAACATGATTGAGATTCTTTAAACGGTTTGAAATTTTCTTTGGAGTTTTTTAGACAAAAAATTAAGTTTATTGGGTTATCTTGAACACTCGAAAACATGATTGAGATTCTTTTGAATGGTTAGAAAACTTGTTGGACTTGGAAGTCTTTTCCCATATTAAAATATTTATTTGTAGGACCGAAGATGTAGTAGGAGGTAGTGTGTTGGATTGGTTACACGGGCCCGTTATGGATTTTTAGGCCGAGGCCCAAGACTAGTTACAACTTACAAGTTACAACTTACAACTTACAAAATTGTAAAAATGGTCCCTGTGATATGCAAATTTTGGGGGTTTTAGTCCAAACCCCGAGTTTTTTGGATTCATGGTCCTTTTGGAGTTGTTTGTATGTGAAAATAGTCCCTCCGAAAATTAAAATGACTATAATACCCTTGTGTATTTATTTTTCATTTTTCTTTCATTTTTTTAATTTAATATTTATTTATTTATTTTAACAATTAAAAAAATTATAAAGGACATCTCTCTCTCTCTCTCTCTCCCCGATAGGCAACCAAAAACACCTCCATTGGAGGTGGTGTTCTTGCTGTTTTCTGGTAAATAGAGGAACAACAACCCTTTGTTACTCCTTCTTTTTTCTGTCGAGCAAAGAAGCAAAACACCCCCAAATTTTGTTGTCCAATTCAACTCTTGTTCCTCTCTTTTCCTGTTCAGCTTCTATCAAATAAACCCCACCGGAGGTGGAGATTTTCAAGCAGACAAGAGGGCAATAGCCCCTTTGAACCTTCTCTTCTTCTTTCGCTGACTCCATATCCACCTGAATTGTTGTTGATGTTGCCCTGCTTCCATCATAACATCTCTCCCCCTCACATTCACATTTCTTTCCGAGACAGAAGAAGCACATGAGCTGCTTCAACAACCCTTGCTGCTTTCGTTTCGTCTTCCCTCTACGAATCAGTGAGGTCACTGTAGGTGTTCATTCCTTGCTCAACAAACCTCGACCATCGGACCAAAAATCTTTGTTGCTTAGGTATTTCTTTCTTTTCTAATTTCATTATCCTTCTCCTTTCTTCGAACTAGTCAAGAACTAAAATTACTCCCTCCTTTGCGATCGATTGCCACCACCCTCCATAGATTTCTGCTTCCAATTTCTTCTTCCCCGAATCGAACCAACACTGAAGGCGTGTGTTTGTCTTTGATTGAAACTTAATAGAAGATCTCTTCAGATCTCAGCTCCATGCCACCTTCAACGAGAGTCTCAAATGGGTTTTTTCATCTGTGTAGTGTATATTTGTTTTTATCAGTGTATGTACGATTTTGATTTGCAGGTAAAGCGCCAGGGAGTGAGAGAGAGAGAGAGAGAGAGAGAGAGAGAGAGAGAGATGTCCTTTATTATTTTTAATTGTTAAATAAATAAATATTAAATTTAAAAATAAATGAAAGAAAAATGAAAAATAAATACCCCAAGGGTATTATAGTCATTCCAATTTTCGGAGGGACTATTTTCACATACAAATCACTGCAAAAGGACCATGAATCCAAAAAACTCGATGTTTGGACTAAAACCCAATAAAATTTGCGTACCACAGGGACCATTTTTGCAATTTTATCTATTTAAAAATATCATTTTGTTAATATTTTGGAAGGTATAATAATTACGTTTTTTGGAAAATTTACAACTATCCTTTGATATTTAAATATATTTATTGCTCACGTTTAACCATTATACTCTGCAAATGATTTAATGTTTTATCTTTTGAATTTGTTAACGATATGGTTTTTAAATCGATTAATACTGGTGTATTAAAATCGAATAATTAATGCAATAATTCAAGAAAGCCAAATTATAACTAAATGAATTATGTATGTTAGCTTCTAAATAAATGCTTATGTTTATGTAAATACAACAATAATAATCTATTTTGGAACAACAAAAATAAAGAGGATGTAGCTAGCTTGTCACAGTCAATCAGACGATGAACATATATTGATTGACGAGGAATTAAGAAAACAATTTAAGGGTGGACATGAAAGATTTGATACATAAGATTATCTTTGTTCTTTATAGAAAAAACATCATAAATGGTTCCTATGGTTTTCCAAAATCTGAAGTTTAGTACCCGTGGTTTAGAAACGTCATAGATGGTCTGTGCTTTCAAACTTTTGTCGATTGGTTCTTATTGCTAACCCCGTTAAGTTTTGTCTGTTAACTGAAGGATATTTTCATCATTTCACATCATATGGACTATTTATGATGCTTTCAGTTATTTTTTTTAAAAAAGAAAAAAACTAAATATAATTATTTAAAAATATATTCGATAACCCTCTTTTTATCTCTTCTCCATACTCTATAATTTCTCCAAACTCTGAAAATTTTAATCTCTTTTTCTAGTTTCTCATTCCATGGAATCAGTTGCCCATATGGCTTTTTAACCTTATACACATAGAGGAAGGGCATACAGAAAAGAAACTAACGATTGGGGTTCAATACACACATTGAAAAAATGAAAAACACACACTCATACATAGTGAAAAACACGAAACGGGTATGTAAACCCATTTGAGCTGAAACATCAGGAGATGTCTGTGAAGCAGCTTCATGTGTGCTTTCCCAATCTGGACTGTCGACCCCGGTTACAAAGCCATTGATATCAAATATGTATAGGATTTTGATTGGATTAACAAAAAATCAGATACGAGACTTGTATGAGAAAAAGAAAAAGAGTGCAACCCCTTTTTTGTCCTTGTTCCTAATTTCTCATCGGCGATTAAAGAAAAAATAGGGTGGCTTTGTGAAATTTTGAGCAGAGAAAGAAAAAAGGGGTTCGATTTCCCTGTTTCTGTGATGTGTGAGACACACACACATAGAAATTTTGAGCAGAGAAGAAATCCCAGATCATAAAAATCCCTAAACCACACTGTTTATCGGAGAGAACAAAATCATCTGATATCCAGTTCATTCTTCCTTCAACGAGGGTGATAAAGATGGTGTAACGACCCAAAAATCACGACTAAAAATTTCTTTTAAAACATTACTAAAACTAGATTTATATAAACGTATCATAAGTCAAAAATAATTTTCAAGTATTAAATTCAAAACATAATCTCATTATCAGAGTATAAACATCCCCAGGCTAACTGACTATGGTGTGTGCACTGCAATCTTCCCGAGCTCCTCTTTTGAAAACCGAGTACTTGAAACCAAAACAGAAAACCGTAAGCACGAAGCTTAGTGAGCTCCCCCAATCTACCACATACCACACAATAACATATAAAGCACATACTGGGCCTTGCCCACTACATCGGACCGAAGTCCGGACTAACTGGGGCCTTGCCCCCTACATCGGACCGAAGTCCGAAGCTGACTGGGACTCCCTATCCCCTACATCGGACCGAAGTCCGAAGCTAACTGGGACTCCCCGTCCCCTACATCGGACCGAAGTCCGAATCTAACTGAACATAGCATAAACATATCAATTAGCATAAACACGTAAATCCTGTCTGAGCTACGAAGGCATCAAACACACTAACTACTACATCAGATCAAAGTCCGGAAACTACTGCTAGCTAAACGGGCCGGCATTGTGGCCTTAGACCCGTTCCTACTGGGAGGAAACTCACTTGAACTGCTGAGCTCTGCTGATAAACCTCTGGCTGCTACTCATCAATCCACTGAGCTGCTGCTCCTCTAGCTCTCCGAGCTACCAATATCAATATGACACTTAGTCTGACAGTCAACTAAGTCAACTCTGGTCAAAGTCAAAATCCTGGTCAAATTCAACCTTCCAGGTCAACCCTACTCGCCGAGTCCTCCTAATGACTCGCCGAGTTCATATGCTCAGGGTCTTTCTATTCACGACTCGACTCGCCGAGTCAGTCTATGACTCGCCGAGTCCAACTAGTTCCAAGTCCTGTCCTGTCCAACTCGCTGAGTCACCACCCGACTCACTGATTCGAGTCTCAACTCGAAGGGTTTGAGGTTTCGCGACCTGACTCGCCGAGTCCAAGGCAATCTTCAACCAACTCGTCGAGTTGTTCTTCCAACTCGCCGAGTTCATGCTTAACTTCATCCGACTCGACGAGTTGTTCATCCCACTCGTCGAGTTCCTCCTCATCTTCATGCTACTTGCCGAGTCCACTAGAAGGACTCGCCGAGTCTATTCAGTCCTTAATCCATGCAGTGGCTTTTTGAGCCAAACCGGGCTTCCAACTCATAGATCCATACTTCTAAGGCCTATCCCCCACGTAAAGTGGCAAGCTTTACGTGTAGATCAAGAGATCTAGGCTCAAAACACAATCAAAATAGGGTTTATGGCAAACCTACTTCTTCAACATACCAAGGGCTGATACTTTAGGGGATTCTAGACCAAAACAAGCATGGATCTGAGGTAGCAACCTCAGGTCTGGACCTCTAACTCGAAGTGGTTACTTATCATGCCAAAAATGTCCAAAACTCACACATAAGAATAGATCTAGGTGCAAAAGGGAGTCCAAGCAACAACTTATTACCTCCAATTGGTCTGAAATGTCTTCTCAATCCCGGATCTACAGTCCCTTCTTGCACATCCAAGGCCTTTCTTCTTTTTCCAAGCTTTAGTGCACTTTTCAAGGCAAGATCTAGCTCAAAAAAACGGATATGGTGGCTAGGGTTTGGTGTTCTGGGGTAGAGAGGCAGTAAAGGAACCTTAGGGAGGAGAATGAGATGTTTAAATAGGCTCCAAGTCCCGGATTTAGGGTTTTCCTTGCTCAGACCAGACTCGCCGAGTCACCTTGGCCGACTCGCCGAGTCGGTCGCTTATACCTCAACCCGGATCCCGCTCGGACTCGCCGAGTCCCTTCATGGACTCGCCGAGTCTCCCCTTAAAATTGAGGTTTTCTTTCTTTTCTTGGCTTTCCAAACTTTGGGGTGTTACAACTCTCCCCCACTTAAACTAAACTTCGTCCTCGAAGTTTGCTATGACCAACTGTCCTGCGGACTGCCTCCAACTCTCTGCCTGGGAAATCTAGCACCCCTTTTTGCTCATCACTCCAACCACTTACAGTGCTAGTCACTACTGTTGGTACATACTGAATCCTTCTCTCTTCCAAAATTTTCTTAACGTTACTTCCTCCGACTGAGAATTCTGTTACCCCTCATCCGCCTATCGGATGCACTGAGACTACCCTGGTCTAACTAATCTGCCGATACCTGAGTTACCGGACTCCCACCGGTCACTACACTCCATCGCAATCTCCTAGTCGCTCCCCACGACTCCTGAAGATACTTCGGCTATCTATAACTGTTCTATCCATTCTGCCATCCATACTGAATCGATGCTGTTGGATCCAACCTACTTATCTCTCATTTGACTTCTCAATTCCTACTAACTCGAGCCTTCCATCCTGAAAGAAAAGCTACCTGCCTAGCTATCCTTACAGATCACTTATACTTGGCAGAAGGCTCAACTAATCCTACTGAGAGGGACTTGCCATTAACAAATCAACCAACTATACTAATACTGACCCTCACACTGCAACTATCCGAAACACGGAACTGCCTGAAACACTGATCTGCTTGAAACACTGAACTGCCTGATACACTGAACTGCCTGAAACACTGAACTGAATGAAACCCTGAACTGCCTGAAACACTGAACTGAATGAAACACTGAACTGCCTGAAACACTGAACTGCCTGATACACTGAACTGCGCGAAACACTGAACTGCCTGATACACTGAACTGACTGAAATACTGAGTTCCAACTCAACTGTGGAGTCAAAGGACTCCTCACTTAGTCGCTTCCACGACTTCTGAACGAAATCTTTCTCTGGAACTAGTTTCCACTAGTTATCATGTCACTATGGTTCTAACAACCTTCCGATCCAACCGATCGGGACCATACGTCACATCCTGACATCATCAATTCCACGACTAACAACATGATGGCTCCCAGACTGACGGTAGCCCTTAACATACCCGAACCCTAACGGTCCACTGCTACTCTGATCTCATAACTGATGTGACGATCTATAGCCAAAATTGCTGACTTAGCCATAACTGAACCATTTGGGAAATCCGAAATCTAACCCGTGGATTCCCATATCCTCACTGTTGCACCCGAACGGGTGGGAACTACTGCTTTCCCGCGTCCACAACGCGATCATGCTGCCTGCCAATCTGATAAAGGCCACGGCTACCCCCGTAGACTTACACCCGTAGACTTACAACACCACTACTACTATCTGACTGCTAGTGAATGCTACGGCTACCCCCGCTGACTTACAACACTACTACTACTATCCGACTACTAGTGAATGCTACGGCTACCCCCACAGACTTACAACACTACTACTACTATCCGACTACTAGTGAATGCTACGGCTACTCCCGCAGACTTACAACACTCTACTACTATCTGACTGCTACGGCTACCCCCGCAGACTTACAACACTCTATTACTATCTGACTGCTAGTGAATGCTACGGCTACCCCCGCAGACTTACAACACTACTACTACTATCTGACTACTAGTGAATGCTACGGCTACCCCCGCAGACTTACAACACTCTACTACTATCTGACTACTAGTGAATGCTACGGCTACCCCCGCAGACTTACAACACTCTATTACTATCTGATTGCTAGTGAATGCTACGGCTACCCCCGCAGACTTACAACACTACTACTACTATCTGACTACTAGTGAATGCTACGGCTACCCCCGCAGACTTACAACACTCTACTACTATCTGACTGCTAGTGAATGCTACGGCTACCCCCGCAGACTTACAACACTACTACTACTATCTGGCTGCTAGTGAATGCTACGGCTACCCCCGCAGACTTACAACACTACTACTACTACTATCCCGAGGACATCCTGACTATCCCTAGTTCCGCTAGTGATTCCTCATCCTG
Source organism: Lactuca sativa (assembly GCF_002870075.4). NCBI lineage: Eukaryota > Viridiplantae > Streptophyta > Magnoliopsida > Asterales > Asteraceae > Lactuca > Lactuca sativa. Next base: position 55,951,333 of record NC_056625.2, read on the forward strand.
ATTTCTCAAAACCAGCCCTCAGTCTTTGAATACTGCATCATCCTCGACATCTTATATCCTTGATATACTTAGTGCTTTGTCGAGGAACTCTTCGGCTTGGTTCCCAAACCAACCGTCTACTGATCCGGATACAAGAAGCTATTGTTGGGAAGTTTCCAAACTTCCAACTCCTGAATCTACACAATCTTGCATGCTGAATCTTCCACTGGCTACTAATACGAAGACCTCTCTTGCTAACCGTTCTCAGGATCCTCATTCCGACTCACTTGAGCCCTACAGGTGGTCCTCCAATCCTGGATTCCCAACCAGCTTCTAACCATCTCGATTACATGGACTAACTGTTGGGAAGGTCCTCGAACCCCCAATTCTGAACTTCTCAATCCATCAATCACTATGCTACTATCTTTTCTTCTCAGAGGTCGTGCACTCATTCTGGGTCTACGTGACTCTTATCCTTGTACACTCGGAGGATTCTCCCCCACTTGGATTCGGCTAACTCCTTACTGCTCATTGGTCGAAAGGATTCCTGATCCTTCTTACAGTGTACTGATCCTGCTAGAACCACGCTTACCCTTTCTAGTGTTTTCAACACCAGTTAATCCAAGAGATCACTCAACTTCTAAAAAATTCTGAATAAATCTCCGGTAATAACCCGCTAGACCTAGGAAGCTCCGAATCTCAATTGGAGACCTCGAAATCTCCCACTGCATCATGGCCTCTAACTTGGCCGGATCGACTAGAATATCCTTCCGATTGACGAGGTACCCAAAGAAATTACACTCCGCGCAACCAGAACTCACAATTAAAGAACCTTGCGAAAATTCTCTTCCTCTTCAAAGCCTCTAGCACCTCCCTCAGGTGTTTCTCGTGCTGCTCCTCGGTCTTGGAATAAACCAAGAGGACGTTGCACTCTCCCAATCCCGCAATCTGGGGAATTGGTCGATCACTATTCGCCAATGCTTCTCAGTATGCAATTGGAATATGACATCTCATAAAAATACAATTCAAACACAAACTGAGGATAACTCAGGATTACCCTTCTCAAACCTCTGGAACGAAAGGCTCCCTTGTGCAGTTTCCTACAAGTGCTGCACCGATTCTGACCCCGCTGGCCTCTCAGAAGCTGATCTGAAATCTACGGCCTCCTCCCGAGACCCTTCACTATAAACAACTGATCTGGTTCCCTCTTAACAATGTGCTCCAAGTCCATATCCCGCTCTCGAGCTCTAGGAGTCATATCATTCACGGTCTTGCACCCCGAGATACTCCTAATCTCCCTGCTATCATTCTACAGTATGTCCTGATAACTTTCCTTCTTCATTTCCTCATCTACTGCATACTGTGGTACCATATAAGCTCTTTCCCGAGGCTTGGCAGTGATCTCTGCCACAGTCTCATTCGTTTGGTGAGGATCTAACAACTCTGGCGCCAACTGCTGCACCTCAATCGCTTGGGCACACTCTGCCCATAATCTGGTCTGGAAGTCATCCCATGACATAGCATCAACCACATCATCCCTCAACTCACTACCAACCTCTTCCTATCAAGTTCGTGCTCTATCCCTCAAGAGACAGGAAGTAAGTCAGATCTTGTCTCCTTTCGAGACAACGTCTGGTACGAAAAGTGTTGGCAACATCTGCCAACCATCTGCAGCTAACAATGGGGTCCCTAATCCCCATGACAATCTGAAGCCTCGCAAACTATGAATTCCCGAAACATCAACGTACGGGTCTCTATCATGACTGCTATCTCAGTGCAGAATGCACTCGGTCTCTCATCACAAATCTCCATAATGCCCTCCTTGATCATATTGAGGATCACAGGAGTCTGGTCAGTGATACTGCGTAAAATTCTCAAATGAAATGAACTCTCTCATCTGATCATCAATCTGCCCGGCTCCAGAGTCCGAGCCTGATCCCCTGTCGACACCAGAACTACCATATGATCTATCGCGTAGCATCACTATACTCGGCAACTTGCCATCACTAACATCCCAATACTCATCCAAACTTGAGGGATCTCACACACTACTGCTGAGGGATCTCTCACACCCTCTACTAGTTCCCTGGTTTTGCCTTGGCCCCCCTTGAATCGAGTACGGATCCTCTGCTTTCAGTAGTATGGGCCCCTACTACCTTCCACATCTATCCGTACTTTCCTCAAGAGTTACCTCAACTCCACCAATTCCCCTTTTCTCTACTACTGATCTCTGCTACTCTCATCCTAGGCTTGCCCTAGGGAAATCTCTGACTCCACCCAAACAGTCCTCAGCTGCTGAAGGCCTCCTTGTAATGCCAATTAGTCACCACCTGAATACCATCACATGTGACGAGGCTCAGATAATCCTTCAAGTAAAAGACTCGTCCCTACAACGGTTGGACTCAAACAAGAGCTGCGCAATAGGGCCAAATCCAGCACTCTGAGATTATTCAACCCTGATCACATGTGATGTGACGTATTCACCTAATGGCTAACTCCCATCACTCAGAATCCCACAAAGCACAAAGCAAGCAGCATTCAGATAAAGGAAAAACACTCATGCAAAACTATTCTCATAACAAGAAACTGGACTAGCATACAATACTAAGCTCACACTATCAGGCATAACCTACGCAGGCTATCCTACTACTGTCTACTCAATACTAGCATGCAATTCTTATCAAGCTGAAACACATAAAGCAGGCACATAAGGCATCATCCTAGATCCTTAGTCCTATTCTAGCATGCTGTTCTACTGAAGCTGAAACTGAAACTGAACTGATAATCATAACATAACTTGTATGGGTAAATTGGGTGTACTTACTTGAGCTCGGCTGATTGCATGCACCACACCCTTTTCTCTTTTCAAAACTCTTTTTGCTTTTTCTAAAACTCTTTTCTTTATACTTTTCTAAAATTGTTTTCTTTTCTCAAAATCCTTTTGTAATTATGGTTTTTCTTTTGAAAACTCTATACCACTTCCTTAGTTTGAGTTCAGACACACTCGGGAGTGCGCCCGAAGCCCTCAAACCAAGGCTCTGATACCAACTTGTAACGACCCAAAAATCACGACTAAAAATTTCTTTTAAAACATTACTAAAACCAGATTTATATAAACGTATCATAAGTCAAACATAATTTTCGAGTATTAAGTTCAAAACATAATCTCATTATCAGAGTATAAACATCCCCAGGCTAACTGACTATGGTGTGTGCACTGCAATCTTCCCGAGCTCCTCTTTTGAAAACCGAGTACCTGAAACCAAAACTGAAAACCGTAAGCACGAAGCTTAGTGAGCTCCCCCAATCTACCACATACCACACAATAACATATAAAGCACATACTGGGCCTTGCCCACTGCATCGGACCGAAGTTCGGACTAACTGGGGCCTTGCCCCCTACATCGGACCAAAGTCCGAAGCTGACTGGGACCTTGTCCCTTACATCGGACCGAAGTCCGAAGCTGACTGGGACCTTGTCCCCTACATCGGACCGAAGTCCGAAGCTAACTGGGACTCCCCGTCCCCTACATCAGACCGAAGTCCGAAGCTAACTAAACATAACATAAACATATCAACTAGCATAAACACGTAAATCCTGTCTGAGCCACGAAGGCATCAAACATACTAACTACTACATCAGATCAAAGTCCAGAAACTACTGCTAGCTAAACGGGCCGGCATTGTGGCCTTAGACCCGTTCCTACTGGGAGGAAACTCACCTGAACTGCTGAGCTCTGCTGATAAACCTCTGGCTGCTACTCGTCAATCCACTGAGCTGCTGCTCCTCTAGCTCTCCGAGCTACCAATATCAATATGACACTTAGTCTGACAGTCAACTAAGTCAACTCTGGTCAAAGTCAAAATCCTGGTCAAATTCAACCTTCCAGGTCAACCCTACTCGCCCGAGTCCTCCTAATGACTCGCCGAGTTCATATGCTCAGGGTCTTTCTATTCGCGACTCGACTCGCCGAGTCAGTCTATGACTCGCTGAGTCCAACTAGTTCCAAGTCCTGTCCTGTCCAACTCGCTGAGTCACCACCCGACTCACTGATTCGAGTCTCAACTCGAAGGGTTTGAGGTTTCACGACCTGACTCGCCGAGTCCACTAATAGACTCGCCGAGTCCAAGGAAATCTTCAACTAACTCGTCGAGTTGTTCTTCCAACTCGCCGAGTTCATGCTTAACTTCATCCGAATCGACGAGTTGTTCATCCCACTCGTCGAGTTCCTCCTCATCTTTATGCTACTCGCCGAGTCCACTAGAAGGACTCGCCGAGTCTATTCACTCCTTAATCCATGTAGTGGCTTTTTGAGCCAAACCGGGCTTCCAACTCATAGATCCATACTTCTAAGGCCTATCCCCCACGTAAAGTGGCAAGCTTTACGTGTAGATCAAGAGATCTAGGCTCAAAACACAATGAAACTAGGGTTTATGGCAAACATACTTCTTCAACATACCAAGGGATGATACTTTAGGGGATTCTAGACCAAAACAAGCATGGATCTGAGGTAGCAACCTCAGATCTGGACCTCTAACTCGAAGTGGTTACTTATCATGCCAAAAATGTCCAAAAATCACACATAAGAATAGATCTAGGTGCAAAAAGGAGTCCAAGCAACAACTTATTACCTCCAATTGGTCTGAAATGTCTTCTCAATCCCGGATCTACAGTCCCTTCTTGCACCTCCAAGGCCTTTCTTCTTTTTCCAAGCTTTAGTGCGCTCTTCAAGGCAGGATCTAGCTCAAAAAAACGGATATGGTGGCTAGGGTTTGGTGTTCTGGGGTAGAGAGGCAGTAAAGGAACCCTAGGGAGGAGAATGAGACGTTTAAATAGGCTCCAAGTCCCGGATTTAGGGTTTTCCTTGCTCAGACCAGACTCGCCGAGTCACCTTGGCCGAGTCGCCGTGTCGGTCGCTTATACCTCAACCCGGATCCCGCTCGGACTCACCGAGTCTCCCCTTAAAATTGAGGTTTTCTTTCTTTTCTTGGCTTTCCAAACTTTGGGGTGTTATAGATGGAAATAGATAGGGCTTTCTTGTTGATTAAACCCGTCTCTACCGATATAGTAATACCACAAAGATCAATTTACAAGAGATGAAAACAAAGGAAACTGATGGATCATGCATCAAAAACCCTAGATTCCATTACTCTGATGAATGAAGAATGCAGTGGGTTTCCGGGTTGAGGAAAACGACTAAGTCTCGACAGGAAAAAAGAGAAAGAGGAAAGATAATGGAGAAGAGATAAGAAGAGGGTTATCTGGTTCGCCGCCGACGGATCTGTGTCGGGCAGACATGGTTGAAGGTCATGAGCACCAATGGTGGTCGTTTTTCTTTCGCTGGCGATGGGATAAAGAGAGGTGTAGGATTTACATATGGAATTTTGTTTTCTAGAGAGAGAGAGAGAGAGAGAGAGAGAGAGATTATATATTAAATAATTATATTTAGTTTTTTATTTAAAAAAAATGATTGAAAAGATCATAAATGGTCCTTGTGGTGTGAAACGGCAAAAATATCCTTCAGTTACCGGACAAATTTAACAGAGTTAGCAATAAGAACCAATCGTCAAAAGTTTTGAAAGCATCGGAACCATTTATGACGTTTCTAAATCACAGGGAAGATTTATAATGTTTTTTCTTCTTTATATTTAAGTGCTTTATTTTTTTTGTGGTATGCATTGCATTTGTATTTGTATTGTTTTCCGTTTTTATTCTCACGTGCCAATTAAGGATTTTTTTATTTTTTTTTTGGTTAACTCTCATCATTTTTTGGATGGAGGTATGACTATTTACATCAAACATTCATCATACCAGACCGATCTTATACGATCTTATACGATTTGGGTTTTATGTGGATGTTGAGCCAACCACCCCCCACCCCCTCCTTCAATGGCCCGATCCATCTCTTTTAAATGGGCCACAAGTACACAATCAGCTAAATTCCCCCATATCTAAAGCCCACCGTCTATTTTTATATCCCGTTATTTTAAAATCTTGGCTACTCCCATATACAAAACGCAATGTCCAAGCTAAGATAAATACAAGAGTACATTCCTATCTTATGACATTATCATAGACAAGTCCTCTTTTCAGGCTAAGATAAATACAAGAGTACATTCCTATCCCTATCTTATGACATTATCATAGACACGTCCTCTTTTCAGTTTTAGCAAATATCACTTGTGAATACGTCCATATCACAAGTTAAACCACTTTACGATATGTGTCATGAATTTTTTGCCAACTCTAATCGAACTTGAGATGCGTACAAGAGTGCACAAGTTTTTAGTTGAATCAAGCAACCAAATTTATTAGCATATGATGTCCCCAATGAGTTTATATATCCCTCTTGAGTTCACAAATCACTTATAAGTTGTACTATAAAACCTCTTTACTGTATATAGATTTAAGATCTTTAACAAAGCCTGATTAGTTGTGCACCTTGGAGTCTTGAACTGGCTCATAGTTGCACCATTCCCAATAAAATGTTCCATGATCTTCTTGAAGGTACCTCGTTCCACAATACAAAGCTCTAAAGGCCCAATTGAGTTGGTTTTCCTAGAGACAACATAACCATAATCAACAAATGCTGCATCTATATCCTTGCAACATTGACCCAAAATCTGGTCGTTGACTTCACCCTTGATCTCCCAGTACACTATGTAGTGACCCGGATGGTTTGAGATGTCTGCATGGCTCGTGAAATCGACTAATTCGGCTTGAGCCTTGATGAGTGGTTGGGAACCCTTTTGGACTGCTAGCTGAAGGTCTTTTTCTGTGTTCTTGTCGATGTTTATTGTGAGGATTAGCTTCCTCCTACATAAAAAATTGAGTTTTGGTGTTTCTTTGTAAAAACCAGCCACTTCCACCACATCTCCTAATCTATATCTATAAAGACCTGAAATCAGAAGACAAGAGATTATAATCATTATCTATTTATTTTATAAGAACGCATCTACTTCGATCGTTAGTTGGTAGAAAAAAAAGGCATTAGTACTCATCAATCAGAGTCATGACAAACGTTATTTTATTGTAATAATATCGACTGAACCAATGTTTCTAATTGGTAAAATAATGTAAAATGTTGAATAAATACAGAAGATATTATTGAATAATGATGGACCCACTGTGGTATGCATGTGGCAGAGTACAAATGTCCTTGTAATATAGGACATGGTGTCTAAGATATTCACGCTTGAAAGGCCACTTTTGTTTGACATATATCAAAATTTTTAAAACTTTTAGATTAATTTATAAATTTGGTCCCAATTCTTTACTGACAATTGCAAATTTAGACCAACTTTGAAATTATTACTGAAACCATTCTTGGGTTTGCAATTTGTTTTAGATTTAGTCCCTTTGACTAACACCGTGAAAATGAACCGCTAACCCATTATAAAATGAGTTTTATCCCTCTTTTGGACAATTTAGTATAAAGAAGAAAGATGTTAACTACGTCCTAAATATAATTGATTCCAAAAATCCAGGTGAGAGAACTCATATACGAAATCCAAAAATCAATTGCTTGCTTTCTTTATCGTCTCCTTTGTTTGTCTCTTTCCCCAGTCTTTTTTCAACCAGTCCCTAAGTATACCTAAGTAGGTTATGATATAATGAAACCATCCATGGCAAATTTATACAATGGATATGAATATTGATAACGATTTTGATTTCAACACTTGATTTTGAAATTGCTCAAGACGAGGAAGAAGACAAAGAACTCTTCATATGTGTTTGATTTTTATTTTGCAATTTACTCATAAACAATAATAATAATCGACAAAAGAAGTATAAGGACAACATTGGGAAAACTCTAAAACTAGGACCACACTTCGGAAAACTTCAAAACTAGGACCAAACTTGGGATTTATAGTAAGAGGACAACTTGGGAAAACTACACGAATGATCGTTTAAGATAACTTGCGCGTTTGATCTTTAATTTTATTTTCAACTCGAATCTACAGAGTATGTTTTTGCTGCGGCTTTTTTTTTTCCTACACTACATAAAAAGACTATTTAGCTCTTAATAATTTCTTTAAATTAATTATTATTATTATTATTATTATTATTATTATTATTATTATTATTAAAATTGAAATAGATCTATATTCATCTTCTTCCCCCTTTCCCTTTACCCTTCTATTTTACCTTAACACAATAATCCACCAGAAATCCAAACTTGTTGGGAAACCAAAACTGCCCCATCTCCTTCATCTCACTTGGAACACAACGACATTTTAACATCGGCCAGGGGCTAAAGATGCAACACAACCTACTCTAGGGTCCGTCTAAGTTACCAATAAATATATAAATAAAAAAAATAAAAGTGAAAAGCGTGAATTATACCAAACCACAAAAACTATTTATGGAAATTAATCTTTTAATTAACTTTAACGTTTGCACTAGATTTTAATATTAAATTTTGTCATTAGTTAAGTAATTACATCTTGTTCTAGTTTAAATTTTTATTTACGTTTGTTTTTAGTATATATATATATATATATATATATATATATATATATATATATATATATATATATATATATATATATATATATATATATATATATATATATATATATGGGAAAAGTGAATATACCCTTAAGGATATATAAGCTTAGGTACCCGAACACACCATAATACGTCGTTTTGTTTGATATATTCATTATAATGTTCATAAACTTCAATCTTAAGTTGATTTACTTTCAAGATATATTCGAAATTTCCGTATAATCTTTCTCTTACATCACATATTTTTGCCGAACACTTATTAGGCTATATATTGTAGATGAAAATGATAATTATGTAAGAGAAAGATAAATGTGTAATTTATAAAAATCTTGGAAGTAAATCAAGTTAGAAGTTAAATTATAAGAACATTAGACAATTAGAATGTATTATATGATACAAAACAACGTATTATGATGAGTTTGGGTACCTAAGCTTATATACCCTTAAGGGTATATTCACTTTTCCCTATATATATATATATATATATATATATATATATATATATATATATATATATATATATATATATATATATATATATTACATCTTGTTCGTTGTTTTGAATTAAACAACAAGTTCAATTGTCATCGTACAATGAGTGAGATGACAAACGGGCAACAAGCTGTGCTGCTAAGCCTTTTTGGATGGTAAAGCTAATTCTTTTAAAGACAAATCCGAAGATCTAGGGGATATAACATTACTATGCATTCAATCTTGTTCTAGTTTAAATTTTTATTTACGTTTGTTTTTGGTATATATATATATATATATGAGTAAATTACACGAATTGTCCCTATGGTTTGGGGTAATTTGCGCGCTTGGTCCCTAACTTATTTTTTTAACTCGTAAAGTCCCTACTGTTTGTTTTTGTTACGCACTTGGTCCTTACTTTTTGTTTTTGTTATGCGATTGGTCCCTATTTTACCTAAAAAACTATTATTTAAATAGGAAAAAATGGTAGGATAGGTAAGGTAAGGTGACGGGGGTTGGGGTTAGGGTGTATTTAGTTAAATATTTTAAAAAAATTAAGGGCAAAATAGTTTTTTTAGGTAAGACAGGGACCAAGCGTGTAACAAAAACAAACAGTAGGGACCTTCTGAGTTAAAAAAATAAGTTAGGGACCAAACGTGCAAATTACCTTAAACCATAGGGACCATTTGTGTAATTTACTCTATATATATACATATATATATATATATATATATATATATATATATATATATATATATATATATATATATATATATATATAAAAGGTGAAGTTCAATAAAAGACCATAATTAACCAAGGAACCAAACAATCAATCTTTTTTTCAACTTTTAGAACTTATTTTTTATCAAAAAAAAAAAAAAAAACTAAAAATACAGAAATTCATAACTTTTTATTCTTTTTCCAATTATATATAATTCGATTTTTTTACGTCAAATTCACAATGTGAATCTTCGAAAATTTACAACGTGAATCCGGATTCACACGGTGAATCCAAAAAATATTTCACATTTACAATGTTAATATATGAATTTAGATATTTTTATATTTTTTTTCAATAAAGAATAAGCTCTAGAAATTGAAAAAAAAGATTTGGTTCCTTGAAGAACCCATAATTATGATTCTCTATTGAACTTTCTCTCTCTCTCTCTCTCTCTCTCTCTCTCTCTATATATATATATATATATATATATATATATATATATATATATATATATATATATATATATATATAAAATAGAGAGAGGTTCCGCTGAGATTAATAAAATAAAGATCGAAAGATACAACCTCAGCTAAATATTTCACATTTGCAGCTCTAACCCTTCAGCGTAACGGGACGACATGTCTGTTATAATCATAAATGATTATATAACACCAATCGTCCCTTTTTCCTCCGCCACCATCCCTACCACCACAACGCCACAGCCACCACCACTACCACCACGTCTGACACCAACTGACCCTACAATTGCCACCTCCGTCACTTATAATACCGCCACCTCTGCCACCACCACCTCTTCTGCTATCAACTATTGTAATCATATATGATTACTTAATCTGTGAACAGTGAAATATTTATAGTCATTTATGATTAGGCATATACGCATAAACATGTATAATCATATATGATTATACCTCTCTAGTAGGCATACTTCGATGTTGCCGGTATGCTGAAGCGTTAAAGTGGCGAATAAGAAATATGTGGCTGAGGTTGAATCTCAAAATCTTTATTTTTTTTTAATATCAAGTGAACCCTATATATATATATATATATATATATATATATATATATATATATATATATATATATATATATAAATATATATATATTAAGAATAAAATATTTAGTAGGATGTGTAAAAAATGCACTATCTGCATGATTTTTGGCGAATAACCAAAATAAATCTATAGATAATACAAAAATAATATGATTTACAAAATAAAATTAAAAAAAAAGCATCCATGGTTTATTTTTGTTAAGACTCATTAAAGTTTTCTGAAAATAAATCAAAACTTGATTTAGTAAAAAATGAACCAATAATATATTTTTTTCAAGAATCTATTTTATGAATGTTATTATTTTTGTATAATATAATGATTATTTCGTTGGTTAACTAAAATACATGTAAATTGTGCACTTTTTACATTTCATATATATATATATATATATATATATATATATATATATATATATATATATATATATATATATATATATATATATATATATATGAGATGATTCTATGGAAAATACATGATTTTGGCAATAAATGTAAACAATGAAAACATGATAACACATCATTTAAGATTAAACAATATAAATGACTTCTCCGATACATTACTTACACAGTGACGGAGCAAGATGGGGTGTTAGGGGTACTACAGCACCCCCAAAAAAATTATTTTATCTATATAAAAAAAATATTTGTAAACAAGTTCTATGTTATTGTACCCCCAGCTAAAAAGATTATATCATGTTTTTTAATGCCCAAGATATGATAACTATATAAAATATTTATTGATAATGTTTGTACCCTCATATAAAAATTTCTGTCTCCGCCAAAACAATAATGGTGAGAATAAATGTTATTGGGGACGATATATTTACCAAGTGAAAACCAAATCGAGTATAATTAATAAGTTAAAACGACGTATTTTAGAGGTTTAGTACCCAAGCTTAGGTGGGGCTGTAATGTATATTCACTATCCCCATATATATATATATATATATATATATATATATATATATATATATATATATATATATATATATATATATATATATATAGGATATAGATCTGGTAAGAAATTTTTTTTGGTAGGAAGGTAAGAAGTTTTTTTTCTACATATTTTTTGACGAACAAAAGAAATGAATCACTAGATGATTCATTTGTAAGATGATTCACAAGAAAAAATTCCCAAAAAAACATCTTTATGATTCATTTTTAAGTAAATTAAGAAAAAAATCATTTTTGTGACAAATTTAGTGAATAACAACAAAATCATTGTATAAATGAATAATCGAGATGTTTTTTTGAGAATTTTTTCTTGTGAATCATCTTACAAATAAAACATCTAATGATTCATTTTGTTTGTTCGCGAAAAAAATATGTAGAAAAAAACTTCTTACCTTCTTACCAAAAATTTCCTTCTTATTTGATCTTGATTATATATATATATATATATATATATATATATATATATATATATATATATATATATATATATATATATATATATAAAACTTATCATTTAAAAGTATTAAATCAATTTTTAATGTAATAAATATTTGTTCATAGAAATAATCATCCAATCAATGTCATTATTTTGTAACCGTTTTTTTAGGCTATCTGTTAATATTAAGCATTAAACATTAAGAAATTAAAATTCCACTTATATTATATTCTTACTATCTTTCTATCCAGGTTAAATGGTGACAAGTGGACTAAAATATTATTAATTTTATTAAATATGTCATTAAATATGACATATATCAACATTTGATATGGTACGAAGATAAATAAGAATAAAATGTAGGAAAGTAAAACCCTCCTACATTAGTAACCTGACCACATCTTTCACTAATCGTAAAAATGGTTAACAATTATGTAACATGTCAAAGTTGCAAACTGAAAATTTGTCGGCGCTAGCTTTGTGCAAGATCTTAAAAAAGTTTTAATTTTTTTTTTTTGGAAAAAACCTATTTTAAAATTATAAGAACAATTTTACAACTTTTATTAAATATTTGGAAAGCGTAAGAGCAATTTCATAATATTGAAATATAAACTTTAAGTAATATAAATTTTCAAGTTTTTCTTTTGTGTTGGGTATCAATTTAAATTTTATTTGGAATCCTGCAATTGAAGGGTTGTAAAATTAGTGGCCCTTTTGTGATTGATGATTGATGAAGAATGGGATCAAATCAATTTGTTAAAGGCATTTTCATAATATGGCCACTTTTGTGATTATCTCAAATAAATAATAAAACTATTTTTCACAAATAAAATGATAGCTCTAGTAATATTTTGAGTCTGTCAAACCTTCATATAGAATTTCGCACGTTAAATATCTAATATAGAATTTCACACGTGTTAAGAAATATATAAAATAGTATATGATAAAAGCAAATTGCTTTTTATAGTATGATATATAGAATTTCTAGATTGTTTATATATGGTTGCATTTTTCTTTAAAAGAATATTGTTTGTGGTATGTAGTGTTTGCTGTCGCTACCACAGACAAGGTACCCGCGGGTCGGGGTCTGACATTGACAGCCATATTTAACTCTTCTGATTATTATTTATCAGAGGATCCAAACGTGAAATGCATGTGAAAAAGGTAAAATGCAAAGGAAGATAATTGAATTATTAATCTCGAGTAATAATATTTATATAAGAAAGAATTGAAGTAATATTTTCTAGTGGTTAGAATTTATAATTTAAAGCTAATGAAAACAAGTGACTTGTTAGCATAAAAGTATAAACAAACAATTAATATAATCATTACCATTTTCAAGGCATAATTTTTTTTTTTGTCTTTGGACGGAAATGCACTATGGCAATTTCAATCCTAGTCCTTATCAAACTATCAAATCGAGTCTATTATATGTCAGTTCTTGACATGTGAATCCGGAGATAGAAGGGGATCAATAAGTTCAAGATTTACCTGTGAATGTCGTAAGGACAATCTCGTACTGTTGACCAATCTTCACCCTAGATAATGGTACTGGATCATCTTCTACGTAGTCTTCACCACCACCACCACCACCACAAACACCATCACCAGCAGCAACGGCTTCGCAAGCTTTATGATGTGGCCGGTGCAATGGTATGAACTCAAAGTAAGAAAATGTCGGAACCACCGTGAAAGTCACATTCTCCGGTGCACAAGAAGGGTCCATGTTCACCCCAATCCAACTCTCAGTGGACCCGTACTCTGCACTCACTAATGGCAAATGGTCCCCTGCGTAATGCCTTAGTTTTTCAATATAGGGTTGCATCGAACCTGTCATTATCGAGTACACATACTTTGCATTTGGCCACAACATAGGTATCAATCCGTACCAATCTGATGCCTCTAACTCCTCGCATTTTGATCTTATCGACTTTGCTAAACCGGAGTTGGGTTTGATCAAATCTAGAACTGATCTTCGGATGTATGGGATCGTGATCCGAGGACTCAAAGTTCCAGTCGAAATATCGTTGCATAGATCTCGCCAATAATCTTCGAACAAGGTAAGTGATTGGACGATGCAGTAGGCGAATGTCGAAGTGATGAATTCAACTTCTGGAGAGTAAAAGAGTCCGAGAAGGAAGTGGCAATACGTTGATTGCTTGTAATCGCCACTGAAGATGACTTCCTCGGGGCTACAAGTGAATGACTTTGTTTGTTGTTGTTTGAGCTTAAACTCTTTGCTTGCAAAGTAATGTGTTGTTGCTGTTCCTGCGGATAGCCCACCCTTCGTTTTGAACTGTTTGCTGCTGTAGATAAACTCAAGAATCTTGCCTCCTTCCCTTGTTGGATAAACCCTTCAAAAAATTTCTCAGAAAAAGTTAGAGAGAGAGAGAGAGAGAGAGAGAGAGAGAGAGAGAGAGAGAGAGAGAGAGAGAGAGAGAGAGAGAGAGAGAGAGAGACCTTGATCTATAAGCTGCAGCTAACTTGAAGATTTGGAGAGTGGTTTTAGAGCTATGGGAAGTGAAGGGGACGTATTTTTGTCTACCTTCAGTGGTTCCAGAGCTGTACAAGACACCACGAATGAGAACTCTTTATGTTAGCATTCTCGGAGAATAATCTTTTGAAATAAAGCACAACAATATATAGTGACTGGACTTCTCTCCGTATATAAAATAGTTTTATCACATGTTGGGTATCTATTGAATTACTTTCCATGTATATATTCATTTCCGATGGAAGATGCTTTAGAAAATATACCCTTTGTCTCTATAAAAGAAAAAAAAGGGAATTTCGTGTTCAATTTGTTTCTTTTTAGTATTTCCACATCCAGAGATCTCTAGAGTCGGAGACTTTAGTCCAACGTTTGACGCAACTCACCCACTCATTTAAATCCTTAAAATAAGGAAGGAAAGTAATAGAGATATGGTTTATTTTCATGGGGTTCTCTTTGGTTTCTTTATCGTTTCTTTGTATGTGTTCATATATATAAGCGATTCATAGAAAAAAAAAAAATCCCAAAGAGATACTATATATAAATCATCTCTTCGATCTTGAGATCTATAATGATATATATAGAACTATGTATATATACCTTAAGGAGAGAGTTGTGATTGGCTGCTGAGTAAGTAAAGGACACGTCTCTCCATCAGCAATCCTCTGAATATACGGCTCTAAATCTGCATGAGAAGCTAATGGCACCATTGATGTGTAAATCGACTGTAATGCTTCCGCATCCATCTTATCAACATCGATATCACCCAACCATTTCTCCAGATATTCCACCCCATGATTCATTTCAAGAATCATTTTCAGTATTTCCATCTGAACTTTCCCAGCATTCTTTGCTACCCCTTCAAACCAATCAATCATATCGTCACTAGAACTTGTTGCCATTGACGGGGATCGATCTTTCTCTCTCTACGAAGAATAAAAGAGATGATTGAAAAACTACGAATGGGATAGAGGCACCACATTTAAAATAAAAAAATCTGGACACATAAGGGGCCCACCTTCTTACACGTCAAGAAGCTTTATAACATACATGTCATTATCCTCTTCACTCTCTACTCCAGTCCTTAGAGCTGCAACAGACAGCAAGAACATTGAAGCCTGCACAAAATTGGATTCTAGTGCTGATCATTGTATCCCTTTGATTGACCTTAAGGGAAAAAACTAAAGTCACCAGCTATACTTAAATTATATATTGATTCATGTACAAGGAGAAGTAATGTTTTTACCTTTAAATCTGAACAAAATAACCTGTTCTGATGTCTACAAAGCATCCACAATTGTTACCATAAGTTTGATCAATTTTAATAAGAAGTTTGATATCTGGATCGAAAACTTTATCTGATTTTTCATTTTCACTCATTTGCTTTATATGTGTGGTTGTAGATTCAACAGAAGATTTCTATATGGATTGTCTGAACATGGTGGCAATAAATGCTTATATTGATAGAGCTAGGAAGGGGGACCAGGAACAGTCTGATAAAAATCTTCGTAAACTCACCCATACTTCCCCTTCAACTTTTCAAACTCATACCTACCGCCTGCCCGCCGTTTACTGCACAACCCATAATTGCAATAATACTCAAACTTATTGTAAATTATTTAAACACCCATTTCGATCAAGATCTTACAACAATGGAATATGACTGATTACCTCAAACACGGAATACATAGTTTATAAACCATGATGTGATATATATGGCGCTCACAAATACCAACTTTGCCAAGGTGATTTTTTTTTTTTTTACATTAATGCTGTTTTCTTTAAGCTTTGGCATAAGAGCACATTACTTTCAAAAGGTAATTCGGTTGTGAGTTCGTCAAATATTACTTTGAGACAATATCAAAATTAGTTACCCACTTTTGAAACTGAAACCGCTTTGGAACTGTGTGTTCTCATTTTTTTCAGAACCGCTATGTGCCATATATCACTACAAGAAAAATCCTAAATAGCTACGGAAAGTTACTATGGAATGAAAATCCGTTACAATTTTACTACGGAATATGCTACGGAACGACTTGTCGTAGCTATTTTGCTACATAAATGGTTACGGAATTGCATTATGTAGCTAAATCTTAAATAGCTACGTAAAGTTGTTACGAAATCTAAATTCATAGTTATTTTACTACGGAATATGTTACAAAATGGTTGGTTGTAACTAATTTGCTACAAAAATGGCTACGGAATTGCATTCCGTAGCTAAATCTTGAATAGTTGCTACGGAATTAAAATCCGTAGCTAGTTTACTACAAATAATGCTACAAGTTTTTTGGTTGTAGCTAGTTCTCTATGAAACTTGTTACAAAATCCATGTATGTAGCTAGTTGGCTACATAATTGGCTACAAAATAAAAATCCGTAGCTAGTTAGCTATGGAATTAGGATCCGTAGCTATTTTGTCAGGAAAATTTGCTACAAAATAAAATTTTGTAGCTAATCTATTATGGAATAAGTTACAAAAAGGTGAATTTGCAAAATAGCTACGAAATCAAAATCCATAGGTATTTGGCTACCGAAAATTCCGTAATTAAGTAGTTACGGAATATGTTTCCGTAGCAAAATATAGAAGATTATTGAAAAAAATATATTAAAAATACATAATTATTTTTGAAAACTCAACAACAAAAATAAAATATTATTTTTTATTTTTTTGAAAATTTAATTATAATATAATTTCTACATTATAAATATTATGTAATTTGCCACTTCGCATAACTGTAGGGATTCGAATAGAAAATTCTGCATACTTCACAAAACTTTACTCCTAATGCGAAAGTGGGTAGTAACTTGAGCCATGCCGTTTGTTTGAATGTTTATTAGGCCAAAGGGTATATTCACTAGGTATTCACTAGAAAAATCATGTCATCTATGCGACACATCCATCCACTTACATGTTTACTAATCCTTGGAAATGGTTATCACTCTACATTGTTTTTATTATTTACTTTTTTTTTTACATTATATTAAAAAAAACACAATAAAATATAAAAAAAATACACTAATAAAAAATAAAAATAATATTTTTTTAATTTTTTTCCATTACATTAATGGTGTACTTTGTTTTGTATATTGTTATATATTTTTTATAAAATTAAGTTAATATAATATAATTAGTAAGGATATATATTGGAAATATAGAAATCGAAAGAGGTTATATGTAAATAATATATAATTGGAAAAGGTGATATATGTAAACAATATATAACTTAAAGGGGTGTTATATAAAATTACCTCTAAATTGAAACGAAAAATAACAAAGCTGTACACCAAATTTGTCTGTGATGTGAATATTTTGTTTTGACGCGTATTAAAGCACACCATACCTCATGGCCTTATGAGAAAATTAGTAAATCTACACAAATCTACTTCTTCCCCAACCCCAAATTAGAGGTATCACGTTCAAAAGATCACATCTCTCCCTCTCTCAACCGGCCGCCATTGTTGCTTAGCCATCATCACGTCGGTCGTTGCTACTCACAACATTCTGATTTGTCAATCGCCGATCACATTCCTCATTCCTTAGATCACTTACGCCATTATCGATCGGAGCTCCTCTCACTCTCATTTGCTTTGTCGTTCGATTCCTGCTCTGTCAACTAGTAGATTTTTCTTGATCGTCAAATGGTAACATTCTTCTCTCTTCTTTTTGCATCATTTTCTCTTTATCATCCAATGACTTGAAGGATATTGATCTCGATCGTCAACTGGTAAATTTTTTATTGATGAATTTGATTGATCGAGTTTATTGCATTTGATGCGAATTATGGATTTTGATGCAGTGATTGCTAATCTGACATGATTTAATAGATTTCATTTAACAATTACATTCCTAAACAAACTTGAGTGTCGACTGATATCTCTCGTTTTTATCGGCATCAAAACAACCACTGGCTGCTGTAAACTGATATCCCTCGTTTTTATGATCCATTGCTAATGAGTATAAATGAAATGTCTTAAGCTCCTCGTCTGAATAGTCTAGGTAGAATCAATTAATAATCAGGCATCAAATTTATTATACAACTTTCGTCTTTAGAGGTCGAGATCAGGGTTTTTCTTTTTCTATTGGATGTAGTGTCTTCAATAGCTTCTTTTGGTTTCCTTTCTTGTTGTTGTGGACTTGATGGTTAGATATGGCGACCTAAAAGAAGAAAAAAAGTTTATTTCAAGGATGCCTTTTCCACCAAATGCAAGCATATGTCGAAGCTTTCTTGATGGTTGTCATAGACAAAGAACAAAAACTCAAGCATGTTAATAATAATTATATATGTTGAATCTTTATAGTTGTTCTTTTTACATATAAATGGTCGATTGCAGTTTCTTTGCATAAAATGGCATACCTAATACCAATGCATGATAGGTGTTTGATAAAATGTCTGAATAAAACTTAAGCACCTAACACTTCCCTTAACCATTGAATCACACAGATTGTTGTATCTATCAGTTTTGGGTTTGATCCTGAATTGATCCAGTTTTGTTAAGTACAAGATTCTCATTCTCATTCTAATATAACACATCGACAATATAAATTGGTTGAAAATATGATATGTATTATAATTAGATCGTTGTTGCATAACTTAATGGAATTTCACACAAATAAGAAATGCGTTAAATACCCATAATTGTAACACATATATTTTCATTTTGGACAATCTTTCATTTTGCACAATGGTTTGTGTATGGTACTATTTATTATGAAACAAACAAATTAAGTAAGCTAAATTAGACAAAATGTCTGGACGTAAATAATGAAGATGTTATATTAATTATTTAAAAAAATAGAAGAATTTTTAGCATGATTTTTTTGTGACATTGTTGACTTGTTGGTAGAAAGAAAGGAAATATAAATAAAAGTCCTTGTTGACTTGTTGAAGAAATTCTTTTTTGTAGGCTGATGATATACTTAGGAATCCATCAACTTATGAAAAGGGAGGTGTGTATTACTACTCTGAACGAGGGGATCGATTGATTGACCTAAATGCATTTCGTGACACCCTTTGGCAGGTATTATATAATTTTGCATCATTAAAATTTCTTGGACCATATTACCCTTCTTACGCTAATTGATTTTGTGGCTTATTTTGCTCTTCAGAAGTCCAATTTTGAGAATCCACAGCTAAGTACTTTTGGGAGTGAAGCTGAAGTTGACGAAGTAAGAAATACTATTCAGCAGCTTCTCAGATGGGCATGGAAACACAACAACAACCTTGACGAACAAGCTGCTCAACTCCATATGTTAACTGGATGGGCACAAATTGTTGAGGTAAATGCAAGAAATAGCTATATACTTTCAAATTTCTTCTTAAAAAAAATACCCAATTATGATATTGAAAATTGATTTGCATTTAACCCTAATCTTATGTATGTGTGTCATCTTTATCAGATTTCAGCTTCAAGAAAGTTATCCTCAATGGAAAATCGATCAGAAATATTATTTCAGTGCGTTTTTTTTCTTTGTTTCTCTCTCTCTCTCTCTCTCTCTCTCACTCTCTCTACCCCTGAAATATTTTTATAATATATTTTTGTTAAACAGATTTTTGTCTTTGGCAACAGGTTGCTTGATGCATCTTTAAATGCTTCTAGCTCTCCAGATTGTTCGTTAAAGATGGCAGGAATGTTAACTCAGGTAATATAAATTCATATATATATATATATATATATATATATATATATATATATATATATATATATATATATATATATATATATATATATAATTTGTTGTTGAGTTGTTAAATGATTTTTTTAAATATAAAGGTTTCAATTACATGCATGGCTAAACTACGGGATGAGAGGTTTATTAACCCATGTGTGTTGAACTCGGATACTGTGACATGTCTTGATGTTATCATGACAAGGCGAATGTCAAATGGTGCATGTCACTCTATCCTATATAAGATTATGATGGCAATTCTGAAACATGACACATCAGAAGCATTGAGGAGAAGGTAACTATGGTTACAATTGGAAATTCACAATAATCTTTTTTTTTTTTTTTGTATATAATGCCTGATGATGAGTCTTGATAATATGATTAAATTTTAGGCAATACACTTTGCTTTTAAGCTACTTCCAATATTGTCAACACATATTGGATCCAGATGTTCCTACTATTGTTCTTCAATCTTTGTTAGTGGAAGAACAAGAAAGTGGAGATTTGGATCTTGAAAAGGTGACAACTTTCTAAATCTATGATTTTTTCAGATTCTAATTCCTTTAAAATACTAACTTTTACTTTTGGGTTCAAATTGACCAGGATCAGGCTGAGCTGGCACGTGCAAACTTATCCATCCTAAGAAAAGAAGCTCAATCAATTCTAGATTTGGTATATTCCATGATGTTGTATATTGTTATTATTATATTACAATAGCAGTAATTATTATTATTATTTTTAAAGGCCATAAAAGATGCAACTCAAGGCAGTGAGTCAGGAAAAATAATGGCTTTCTTTGTTTTGGATGCATTAATATGCATTGATCAAGCAAAGTTTGAACAACTTGCACAAGCAATGAATGTCATTAACAGATTGAGTGAACAGGTCAAAACTTTTATTAATCAATGATAGAATATTATGTATCGAATAACGTTTTACGTTAAATTTGTAGCGACTTTTAATTTTGAAATATGTATATTTTGATGTATTGGATATTTCTTTTAGTTTCTATAGAAATGCTTTGTTATTTTTGGTTTTATATTTTGATGTATTGGATATAATAAGTCAAATTAAATAACCGAATTTTATAGAAAAAATGGTATTGAATGATTGTTATGGAATTGACTACAAAAAATTTGTTACGGAATTTGCAACGGAATGAATGACTACGGAATTTGTTACGAAACGAATGGCTATAAAATTTGCTACGGAACAATTAGTTACAGAATTTGCTATGGACCAAATGGCTACGGAATTTGCTACGGAACAATTAGCTACGGAATTTGCTATGGAGCAAATAGCTACGAAATTTGCTACGACCAAATGGCTACGGAATTTGCTACGACCAAATGCCTACGGAATTTGCTACGGAACAAAATAGATACGGAATTTGCTACAGAACTCATTGTTACGGAATTGTGATGGAAGTGTGTTGTAGTTGAAATGCTACGGATAGACGTCGTAGCAACGGTCATAGGAAAATTGCTACGGAACTATAATTTCGTAGTTAAACATTTTGCTACAAGAAATCTTACTATGGAATCTCATTGGCAAATTCTATAGCAACTTCCGTAGTTATTTAGGTTTAGCTACGGAATTACATCATTTTGCTACGGAATTTTTCCGTAGTTAAATCGAAATTTTCTTGTAGTGTATATATATATATATATATATATATATATATATATATATATATATATATATATATATATATATATATATATATATATATATATAGGTGTAGAATTTGCTACTCGGTACCTGTTTCGCCGATTGCCGAATAGCGAGTGCTCAGGAGTATTTGGATTCGGTAAACCATGTAGAAGTATTTTTAGGGAAATTATATATGTCAAAATCATAAGTTGATTGAAATATATAACAAAATTATATACATGTGAATACACAAAAACTGAAAAACACACAATGTTCTCACTTCGTGAATAATTACTGAAAATTTAAGAAATTTTTATAAAATCAACATACGTGTGTGTGTGTGTGTGTTAAATGATAAATCACACACTGTTCGCTTTAGTAAGGGGCTGATCGGGGATTACTTGAATTTTGTAACTCGTATCGATAAAGGGCCGAGTAGGAAGTACTCGGCCAACTCGGTGAGTTTTACAACTATATATATATATATATATATATATATATATATATATATATATATATATATATATATATATATATAGGGAAGAGTTATATGGAAAATGAATGATTAGGGCAACACATATTTGAACCAATGAAAACATGACAACACATCACTTCCACAATAACTTCCACAATACATTACTTGTGAAGAAAGAAATGGACACGTGTCATTTGATTATTGGTTCCGGTAGATGTTGCCCTAGTTATTTGTTTTCCGTAGAACTCATTCCTATATATATATATATATATATATATATATATATATATATATATATATATATATATATATATATATATATATATATATATATATATATATATAGGGCTAGGTAATTTTGCTTCTTACATCTATTGTGTGTCCGTACGCACAATTCTAGACCAATGGATGAATAAAATCAATGTTCATGATCTGAGAGTCTACGATATTACAATAGGGTAACATGTACCATATAATCACACAAATTTCAGCAGAAGGGTGCTTTGGTCAATTAACCTACATTAAAAAAGCAAATTTCTAGATTTTAAGGGATAATTAATTTCTTTTTTTTAAATCTGAATTTTTTAAATTAATTCAAATTTAATTCTATTATAATTTGTAATACTAACTGATTTTATTCTGTCAGAATGACAAAGAGTCAAACATAAACTAGTAAATATATTTTCGATTTTATTCTTGCAGAATATGGTCCATTCAATATATATTTTTTATAATTAACATGCTTCAATATATTATCAAGAATAACATTTTCTAAAGGAATACATATTTTATTTTTTAAAAATCACTAATTACATTAATTTATAAAGAATACAACTAAACAATTGTTACATTCATTCTGAAAAAAAACGATTAATAATGGTTTAAGAATTACATTTATTCTTAAAGATTAAAACTAAGAATGGTTAAAAAAAATAAAAATAAAACATCAAAATCTAACAAAAACACTAATCCATTATGAAAGAATATTATTGTTAAGAAACACTTTATACATTCTGACATAATACATTATGCTAGAATACTCTTGTTCTCTATGTTTTCTTCTTTTTCCAAATCAATGGCAACCTCTTCAAAATCTATATCCACAAAGAAAACATAATCAATTTTAAAATAATAAAACTTTTAGTATATTCTAAAAGAATAAAAGTATAAATTCTAATAGAATGTGTTAGACATTAAAGACTTTTTATTTATTCTAACATAATGTAATACTCGAGCCACTTGATTAAGTATTCCCTGAGTCACTTGATCCAAATAATCAACTTAATCTAATTACAATGATTCTAGAGCCTACATTGTAGCTGACACAGAGGGCAATACATTAGAAAAAGGTCATATTATTACAAGCAAGAATGTGGGAAATATGACAGTTCAAAGATAATAAAATTTTTCTGAACAAAGTAAAAGTGCTAAAAATATAGCTGTAACATCCATTGTTTGAAGGACTGTAACTCAACCAATATTAATGCAATTAAAATGACTTCAGAACCTAACTTGTAGCTAACATAAATGAGAACATGCATAAAAAAATTTCAAATCATTCCAAGCTAGTATGAGAGAGATATGATACTTCAAAGATTACAAAAAAATTGGCTGAAATATTTGATTCAAGCATTTTAGCAAACAATTGGCGGGCAAAATCGGATGCTAAGATCTTTATACTCTATTTGATGAAACATACAACATATGTAATAAATACATGAATGTGACTAAATTTACAATAAAAGAGTGTATACCTTCAAATACTAATGAGTAATTTGAGATTCCATGCCATAAAATCAAGATTCCATTATGACAGAATTAGAACTTAATCTTCTATTGCAGCATAACTATTGTCAGATACACCCATAATCAAAAATTTGTGGTAATTATCCAATCAAGACCACTACTCTGTACATAAAAATTATACTTTTAATTTTTCAAATTTCTTGTTGGAGCAAAAGCCTTTAAATTTCTTGTTAGAGAGAAAACTAAAAACACAAACAAAAAAAAGAAAGTTCCAACCAGACTATAGGGTTAGAAATTATCCCCATAATCTGGTTTCTTTTTTCCTTCATCCCTAAAGTTGTGTTTAGGGTTAGAAATCAAGTAGAAGAAAGATTAATAATTACTCACCAAATTGGAGGTTCTTGATGAAGAAGGAAGAAGGGTGCGATAATTATCAAACACAAAAGCCTTTCTTTAATCGAATATGAAACAAAGAGAGATTATGTTTCTATTTCTATTCGTTCCTGATGAAGAAGGAGAATCAAATCAGGGGAAATATGGTTTGTGTGGGGGATTGAGACAAATGGTTTGTAGAATGAAGGAATAGAAGAAATTGGAGGGCTTATTGTTATGGGGAAAGAAGATGGTGTGTAGCCGTAGGGAAGAAGGAGGGTGGTGGCGGTGGTGGAGTCCTCTGATTTGCGTTAGTGGTGGAGTAAGAAGAAGAATCGCAGGGGATCAACGTGACAACATAGATATGGTGGAAGAAAATTAAAGACGACAATTGTAGGGTTTTTTCTACAGGTTTTGACTCTGACATCCCATATTTAAAGGGACAATAAACATACTAATTATCTACCATAATTAAATATGCAAAGATTACTATAATACCCTTAAATGATTTATTTAATGGTTTATTATTTCCTCCATTCTCATTGGTGCATACATGCATACAATAGTTTCTAGAAACATTTGAACCTAACTCTTTCTCTCTCTCTCTCTCTCTCTCTCTCTATATATATATATATATATATATATATATATATATATATATATATATATATATAGGGTCCGGATCCGGTAGGAACCCAAAACTTGGTAGGAACTGCGAGGACTAATCTTAACCAATCAACCTCATTGTTGTGTCGTAATTTTTACACCTGTTAGTTTTACCAACTATCTAACTAACTATTACGACTAGGCAGTGGACTTTCTCGCAAATAATATAACACAAACAGTTAGGTATCGTACACAAGGAACATATTTAACTTACTAACCTAAATACTAATAGATTAATCAATCAAAAGATAAAAGGGTTTTTATCTGATTTTTCAAGTTCAGACAAACTTAAATACTTAACTAACAATTTTAATCAATATACTAAAAACACTTTCGTTTAGTTCGAATCCACCTTTTCCCTATGGTTAGTTACTAATTATGGATTATTAAAGTTGGTTACCAATTATTATGCAATTATCAATTCAAGTCCAAATTTACTAATATTTTCACGAATTCATGAACTACCTTGTATGGTCATACACAAGCAAAACACAAAATTAGTTATTAATTATAGATGGACTATGTAAGATTTATCTAAGCAAAACACAATTATGGTCACAATTTATGTTCTGCAGCACAATTAAAATTGTTACTTTTACTACATATATAAGATTTGGTCGATCCTAGTTAAGGGTTTTAGTATACTACAACATCCTATGGTGCACATACAACCCTAAGGGGGTGTTTGGTATAGAGAATTGGAAGGAGAGAAATGGAATCAATTCCATTTCTCATGTTTGGTTTGTGTTAAAAGTGGAAAGAAATGGAAAAAAAATAAATTCCATTTCCATCAAAACAATTCTCTATAATTAATAGAGAAAAGATGGGAAATAGAAAAGCCAACTCTTTGAGAAATAGAAAAAAAGAAAGCGGAGAAATAAACAGGGCCGACTTCGAGCCCTACCAACTGCATCCAAGGTTCTAATTAGGCTTCTTATAACTATATTTGGATTTCTCAAGCGATCATTTTTGGAATCGACTAGTTCTTCTCTTTTGTCTTGGTTCCTACCTTACGTACTGGTATCCCACACTTTGCCCTACTAGAATATCGTTTTTCTGTTGCTTCTTCTTGGTTGATTTTCAACAAATGTCCAATTTAAAGTAGTAATGACTTTATTGAATCTCAATTTAAGTCCAACTCATGATGTTATCGCTATTCTAGATGTGCGAAATTAAACCCAGTTCCTTTCCTAACTTCATATTAATTCGATTTGTGTTGATGTGCGAAATTGAACCTAAATTCTTTGCTAACTTCATATACAAGTTACCATGTAAACCATTTACTGGTAATCATTTTTAGGTCGAAATCTTAAGTTGGATTTTGACTCTAGCAAGAGGCAGGGGCATATTATATTATGGGGCAGTGGTGATTAAAACTTTTATGACTTTGAGCTTTGTAATCGCTTTAGATTACACTTGTAGAGAACTTGTGGATGAAAGTAACATGGAGTTCAGATTGAGAGTCTACACTGCTGTTGAATTTTTGGTTGGAGCCAAGATGAGCAAGAGTAACTTTTTAGCATGTTCTGTACTTTGTTTTGTGTATGTATATAACAGTCAGTTTTACTTAAAATTGCTCAATGAGTTTCTATTTCTCTAACATGTAATGATTGAAAACATATATCTTTTCTATATGAATTTTCCCGATTTATTTCTAGTTATAGTGTGTTTTATGTAACGTAGATTGTTAGTCATGTGTTTCAATCAAGTTTGAAAAGAAAAATGAAAGATATTTGTTGTTCGAAAAAATGAAGATGCAGAATGTTAATCAACAATTATAAAAAATAATTTGTAAAAAAGTATGTTGGAAAATGAAAATGGAAAATATAGAAATATATAATGTGATAAATTAATATATAAATCATAAGGACATTATTTAATCAATGTTGTTTGAAAAAAGATGAAAGCTAAAAAAACTCATTTATATTCCATTGCATACTATAAACAAACGACATAATTGATTCTCAGATAAATGTCTCTGATGAACTCTCTATTATACCAAACAATGGAATCAATTCTTTTTCTCAAGTTTAATTCTCTATCTCCACATTTCCATTCTTTGCTTCAATTCCATTTCTTTGTACCAAATGCACCCTAAATACCTTGGATCTATGTTTTCACTAATTATACATGTAAATGGTTTCCAAGGCATTAAACCTATAACTAGCATGCATTCTCATATACCAAATAAGATTCTAGTTAGAGTAACATACCTTTTGTGTTGTAGCTTGATTCCATGGAGCTTAAGATCCTAGTGCCTCAATTGTGACACCTCAAATGGTTTTCACAACACCACCAACATTTGGAATAACTAAAGAATAAGGATACTTAGGTTCATACTCATGAAATTGGTTCGCCCTCTTTGTGTATACACACTCTAGTGTCTAACACCCATTTTATGAACCATAGACCTATTTATATAGTGTGGAGGATTAGGGTTACATTCATGTAAACCCTAATACCCATGACCTTTCATTTTCATAGGATCCATGGGTTAACCACTCCATGGACTATCCATGGAAGCTTAGCCCAACCTAAATGAACTTGGCCCACCATATATATATATATATATATATATATATATATATATAAGAGTCCATATTTAATTAGTTCCTTTTTGATCACTTGAATTAATTCTAAATTAATTTTTGATCAATACTAATTAAATAATACGATTTCATATTAATATATTAGAACTTATATTATATTAATATAAATCACTAGTATCCTTTATCTCATTTTGTCTATCCAATTGTTCCGATGCCATGCAACCCAAATGGACCATGCCAAGTCGGGTCAAGTATACCAATTATAGTTATGGACTTAGACACTAATCCAATAGTCTCCCACTTGGATAAGTCTAAAACTAATGTTTTGTATGACTCCAAAACCCGACTAGCAATCGTATCTCTTAAAGCCGCTGCCTAACTCTGAACAAATCAATGACGCGTCCATTAGATAAGGATCATATGTTCCTCTATTCTAGATATCATATGGACTGAGACATGGATTATAATCATTCTCTTTGTCCATTTTTTGTTTCTCGATTTCCTATTTATGATGATCGACTAATTGAACAAATCAAATTAGTCCAGGCTTGGCCAAGCACTTCGGGGTGTCATCACTTAATCATCGAGGGGCCCATAGATATCGCTTCTATCCTTTCAAGCTTAAAAGGAATGAATAAACTTTGACTCATATGCTTGTTCTACTACTTGCTGAATCATACACAAAGGCACGTTTTATAACATCGAGTTACCAATGCGTTCTCGTGCAATCAATGTATGACCAACTCATAATCAACAACTCATATCTCTAGGTTTGAAGAATATAAGATATTATCATCTCATGATTACTCATGATAAAATCCATGAAGTGATTCAAATGAGTGTGGGTTGAATCCAATACTTATAACTTATGAGCACTCATGAGTGTTGTAGCAACCCTTGCCATGTCCAACATCTTAGATATCTACAAGCCAACTTCATGACAGTCTTGATTCATATCTACTTCCAACATATGACCGACTGTGGATGGTTTGAATAACTTAGTCATTTAGGAAGAATGACCTAGTTGTTCTGGAAGTCAAAACATGCAAAGTGAAACACAAGAATTATCGAATCCAATATGGTCTCAGAACTTATGAATATAAATAGAACACCTTTTATTTATCACCATATTGATTACACATTATTCATTGTGTAATGTTTCAACTAATCAACTTTATACTTGAATCAAAACACTAGTTATGCCATGCTCTAAGCATGTACACTATGTTTATCCAAACAAAAGCCATGCCATACACCAAGTATGCACACTATGTTTGTCCAAACATTAGTTATGCAATACACCAAGTATACACACTAAGTTTGTCTATGATCTTTACTTTGTGAAATAGATCGATTGAAGATAATTCCAATGATTCTCATTTCACAATCCCAAATCCTTACCGCAACTGCAAGAATTCTAAATTCCTTCCATTTACCGAAATCTGTTAGATTTTAAACTTATATACACTTATCCTGTGTGATGATTATGCACAAAGTCACAAAGACTTGTTAACAGACATTATAGAGTATTCCAATGGAGATCAACTCCATGGAAACAAAGTCTCATATTCAAAGTACATTGCTTTGAACATCCTTCTTGCATTAAGTTTTCTAATCTTACACAGATTGAATAACTTCCACCTACGGAGTCATTTCCATATTCCCATTTTGACTATCACTTCTGACCAAGAGTTGCCTTCTTTCAGAATATGTCAATATGGTCCTTCCAAAATTAACACTATACTTCCAACTCTCCCTGAGCAACCAATCTTTGGTAAACCTTAGATTGTCCTCGACAATTGATTAATAATTTTAGTCATATCCAATTCTAGACCTTTTTCCCCTCTTAATGTCACCAGGCATTTGAAAAAATTTAGAAAAATATATATAATAGCACATGCAATCGATCCTACACCCGAAACATATGGGACACGATTCATGATGTCTCATATAAAGACATGATTTTAGACTAGTCTTTTGCTACAATATATTTTTTTTATTTGCTGCGTTTTCATAATTCGACTATGAAGAGGGATGTCGTAATCATAATCGAATATTGAGAACAATATATATATATATATATATATATATATATATATATATATATATAGAATTTCCTTAAGTTGAGCCATTCCAACATAAAATTCATATATATATATATATATATATATATATATATATATATATCCTTGACTAAAGATGATTAAAATCTCAATCTAAGCTTTTAGAAAATGAAGTATAATTTCCTCTCCCTTAATTATAGCAAAACAAATTTTCCCAATTGAAACTTTTGTTTTCTATAATTAATATTGCTAACTTGCAACACTTACCATAATTATCATGCTCCCACTAACATGATGATTATTAGTATAACACTTATGCTCCCACTAGCTTTGATATGTACCCAGAAATCAGCTGAAGTTCTAGAAATCAATACTTTATTGACTTTCTTACCAGAGTTCAGATTTCTGATGCGAGATGCTTTGATATATCTTTATCAAACTCATACACCTTTCCTAAGATAGCACACTTGTGCGTCTAAACAATTTCAGAACTATGAAAAGGATGTCGTAATCATAGTCTCAATTGTTTAGAACTTTGCCATTCCTCACAACTCCATGTTAGTGTGTTGGTTAACCACACACGCTCCACTAACTACTTTGAGAATGCAAATATCACAATTGCTATCTACTTAAAATCACTTAGTGAAAGCGTTTCCTCACTATCATTTTCATGAATCGGAGAGAAACCTTATGACACTTAGATTTTATGGTGTATGTGTTCCTATCCATGTGAATTTGCCAAAACCATAATCATAAGACACGGTTAATGACAAACCCAAACTCATATGGATTGAACTTGTGCAGTCTTAACTTCTTGCCACCTGGCAGCACAAGGGCCTACCTTTGCTTCCAAGTTGTTATGTAACCAATTGAGAACTCTAAGAACTCATATGCAAAGCCAACTTTAACTGGAATGGGCACAGAAATAGGAATATGTCAACACGATAGGTTATAAACCTCAAGTCGTGAGCTAGTGAGAAACTACAGGTTTTATTCTTGATTAGATCTTGAAATTCTTTCAGGATCTTTTAGACTCCCACTGTCCTCTTGAAATATAAGACTCTCTTGCCAGGACCCATTCTTTGACAAAAAATATTCTAGAGATAGTGTGGATTCTTATCAAGACAAACACTTCACACAATTGGCCTAAGTTGGTCTCTGTTTTATCCAAAACATCACAACTTACCAATTTTAAATGTAGAAGAATAGGACACATTTTATTCTTACATTTCTCAAGTGTTATTAAACCTTTTTTAAGACATATCACTCAAATTACAATCTTGGAGTATGACTCTAAGACTTGTTTTGGAACGAAGTATGACTCATCTTCTTGATTTAACCATTTCAACAATTCACAATTCCTCTTCTTAGCCATAGGAATGCACTAAGATGTCCTTAGAGGACCAATTGTGATATGGTTTCTTAATCATTGAGATGATCACAAAACTTGATACTATAGTACTCTCCCATCTTTTCAGATTTGAGAAACTTTTATCTTTCTGCCTAATTTGATTCTTCTCATTCGTTCTGCCATACATCGAAACTTTTCCAATGTTTCAGAATTATACTTAAATTGTTAAGTATAACCATATTTACTAAACTTTAATAAATCATGACGAATATTCTTATCGATATTTGTGGTGGACTTGACCAGTGCACAAGAATGTGTACTTGATCCCTTAGTCCTTTACTTGACTCACATATACCTGTGAACAAGGAATTAGTCTTAATTTTTCCAAAGATGAAAATTCTCATTCATCATACAACTTGCATGATTCCAAGTTTCGGTCCAATTGAAAACTTGGGTGATGAGAATCTTTCCTTATCTAGTAAATTTAGACACTACCACAAATGAAAGAATTAAATTCATATTTCCATTATTGCTAGAAACATACAAACATCAATTTTCATAAATACCATTGCAAGGAGATATAAAATAAAATAAAACAAAATTTTATTTATTTATAAAATGCAGAAAAACTGTTTCCTTACAATGCAATTTTAAATGAAAACTATGCTATTACATATTTTCTAGTAGTATATCATAACTCCTAAGTAGTAGCTCAAGAATCCGATCTTCGAACCATGCGATTGAAATCCATCTTCGCGATTAGATTCAACATACTCTTCCTTTAAGTTTCCTTCCCTTTGCTTGATCCTGCCATACATCAAAATGTATTAAGAATCTTCAAATATGAACTTAAGAGAGTTAGATAGTGGACTTACCTGAAGCAGAGTCAAAAATTTTTGACTTGACATTCTCTCAGATCTTTCAGGTAGTTAAGGCAGAACCAATGCCCCTTCCTTTGTCAATAGAAACATATGGACCCTTTGGGAATGGTAAACGAGACTATCTAAGACTTAGCCTTTCTCTTTACCATTTGGTCAACGGAGTTGACTATGGTCGATCCCTTTCCATTGGGAAGAGAAAGCTTTTCTGGATATCCAATGTTACCATTGTAAATGTCCATGGTAGTTTGGGAAGTTGATCTTCTAATCAAATTTGTTTTACTAGTGCTCCAAATCATTGTTGATTCAGTAGCACCAAACAAATAGATAAGATCATTAAGGGTCATGTCATAGTCTGTTACATAGTAGTCCTTAAAGAACTCACTATGTGACTTAGGAAGTGATTAGTCAACATCCAACTTCCTCAAGATTTTGACACCCAACTCTCCCGACTTGTCAATATGTGACTTCATCTCCAAGATGTGATCAAACATAGACCTTGCTTGCCAATAGGGCTTGAGTGACCTTGAACTTGTGAGTTAGGGAGAATAATTGGAGGAGGTGGAGTATGATTTCCATGATATTTGGGAAGATCATAGTTGCCTGAACCAAACATCTACAATGGGAGAAATTCAATTCAGTTGATTTAAGTTCCTTAATATAACACCCAATATGAAATATTAAGGCTAGGACCCAACACAATATTTTATAACTTGGAAGAGGGATGCCGTAATCCAAGCTATAAAATATTTGAAGGTAGGCGAATGACGATTCACCAATTTCCACCATGAAAAAAGGAAATAATTTATTAGGTTTAATTGGATTTGAAACTCCTAGATCTTTTGAGATTCATTGTACATTTCAATGGCATGTTTCAATCTCGATTGTGCCCTCTCATCAAGACTGGGGTGCCGAGGATCACAAAACAAGGTGTGAATAACCATGCAAATATACTTGGTACCCTTAATATTTATGACTTAATCGATGTGCCAGTTAACCAAACGCGCTCCACCGATCCTATGATAAACATTAAGTTACTCTTTGCATACCTTGTTCAATCTAGGTTAGTGCGCCGGTTAACCACATACGCTCCACTAACGATTTAAGCAAAATGCAAAGTGTAATTTCATGGGTTAGCACCAAATTCATATTTTCCTAAAGTAACTAAGATTGGGAGTTTATAAAAGGTTTAGTTACTTTATATTTATCATTATACTTATAATGAAGGGAGAATTATAGTCCTTGACCTACCCGTTCGGCTAACGACCCTCCACCAGTCAAGGAAGCGGTGGGTGAGAGTGGACACCCATTAAACTGCCATTTTATAGGCAGTAACCTTATACCCCCTTATAGAACAGCTTTGTGAATGAGGCCTACTAACGGTAAGATTGACTTTGTTCTTATACATATATATTATGAACTTATAATACTATAATGTATAAGGGTTGAATTTTAACTTTTAAAATTCTAAGGGTTTCACCTGGAATTAAAGTACTCATGAGGGGAAACTTTACAAATTCCAAAACTTGAGGGCAAGTTTTGAACTATTCAAAAACTTATTCATTTCCATAACTTATGTGTTTAAAGTAGTTTTAATGAAAAACTCTTCAAGTTCCATAACTTGAGGACAAGTTATGGAAGACTTTAAAACATTTAAAAATGAGACTCTTCATTTTCATAACTTATGGTAATCTTATGAGTTTTAAAAATCATAAATGTGACTTTTCATATAACTTGAGGACAAGTTACAAAAACACATTTTATGAATAACTTTTAGATCTATTTGGATTGAAAACACATTATCACATAATTTTTCTATTAATCTTTTCAAACTCATAAGAACAAGATGATTCAAATTAAACAATTTTCATGTAATTAGCCTAATCATTAAACTAATACAAAACATGAATCTATTGACAATTATCTTTTGAATTGGATTAGAATGAACATTACCACATCAAAAACAAGTTTATTGGTTCAAAAACAGCTTAGGGTAATGATTCTAGTCCAATTCAAGCCTTAAGTCGAAAATATGCTATCAGGGCTCCTACTCGTCGAGTGTATGAACCTACTCGATGAGTAGGATGAATTTCTTCATGGACTCGGCGAGTTCAGTGCCCAGATAGCCAGAATTTTCTATTTTTAAGCTATTTCAGCAAGTATAACTCGAAAACAAGCCTAGGCTCTGATACCACTGAAGGGTTTTAGTATACTACAACATCCTATGGTGCACATACAACCCTAAATACCTTGGATCTATGTTTTCACTAATTATACATGCAAACGGTTTCCAAGGCATTAAATCTATAACTAGCATGCATTCTCATATACCAAATACGATACTAGTTAGAGTAACATACCTTTTGTGTTGTAGCTTGATTCCATGGAGCTTAAGAGCCTAGTGCATTAAGTGTCACACCTCAGATGGTTCACACAACACCACCAATAATTGGAATAACTAGAGAATAAGGATACTTAGGTTCATACTCATGAAATCGGTTTGCCCTCTTTATGTATACACACTCTAGTGTCTAACACCCATTTTATGAACCATAGACCTCTTTATATAGTGTGGAGGATTAGGGTTACATTCATGTAAACCCTAATACACATGACCTTTCATTTTCATAGGATCCATAGGTTAAACACTCCATGGACTATCCATGGAAGCTTAGCCCAACCTAAACGAACTTGGCCCACCATATATATATATATATATATATATATATATATATATATATATATATATATATATATATATATATATATATATATATATAAGAGTCCATATTTAATTAGTTCCTTTTTGATCACTAGAATTAATTCTAAATTAACTCTTGATCAATACTAATTAAATAATACGATTTCATATTAATATATTAGAACTTATAATATATTAATATAAATCACTGGTATCTTTTTTCTCATTTTGTCTATCCAATTGTTCTGATGCCATGCAACCCAAATGGACCATGCCAAGTCGGGTCAAGTACATACCAATTATAGTTATGGACTTAGACACTAATCCAACACCAAGCTCTAGTAATTTAATGGTCACTAAATCACTATGTAATCAAGTTCATGTAATTTAATGGTCACTAAGCTACACTTAACTTGAACTTAAGCAACAAAATCACAACTTTAACATGCTAGGTAATGATAATCAAACACAAGCACAAAACGAACTATTAAAATCCATAAATTAATAAACAAAGTCATAGAGTCAAAGTATCATCTAACTAAACGAATGCAAATAAGTTCAGATACTCATGGCTGAAAATAAAGCATAAGTTCAACATAAATCGACATGATTAAATTAAGCAAACCAATGTGATGATATGTTCTTTAATCTCTTAATCTTCAAGTGAATTCTCCTTCGAAGGAATGTTTTGTGCACTTCTCTGAACTCTAATTCGGTTATCTCAAAATACCTCTCTTCCCAAAGGCTCTCCAAATCGTAAGAGTGAATGAATATTTATAGTTTTGGAAAGTACTTGCTTCACGACATGAAAATAGAGTGTCACGTTGTGAAATGGGTGTTTATCTTTATTGGGCAAGGATTTTGACTTCCCCTGTAGTTATCTTATTGAATATCCTCCTCATGTCGTGAGGTTGATTTCCATGTCGTGAGTTGGGTTTTTTCGTTGGAATTTTCTTCTTTTAATCTTCAATCCTCCAAAGTTCCAATCATTGTCAATTCTGGTCCATATTCTTCAAGCGTGTTGAATTTGGCTGCAAAATACAATTTAATTCAATAAGTACCAAATATCTTTACAAATAACTAAAATATTACTTAAAATGTATTAAAATATTGCCTAAAAATGTGTATAAATATGACAATATCACTAATTAAGGGTAATTTCGTCAACAGAAAAATAAGTTGGGTTGGGCCAAGTTGAACACGAAGTTTTCAAGTTTTTTCGTCTCCTTCATCAGGTTTAAAATAGATATCGCCATATCAAAACCAAAATTAGATCATATATTGTATCTTCATTCGATTCAGCCTAAAATCTACAATTTCTTGGTCGATTAGGTTAGTATCGTTAAATAAAAACGATTTTATGTAAGTTGATTACATAAATTAGTTGAATTTACTACAAAAAACATTGTTCAAACTAAATCGTTCAATTTGCTCATTCAATTCACGAACAAAAAAATAATTTATTATGTTTTTCTGAAATCATGTTGATTCAATATGGATAATCAATATGAATCAATGCAATTTCTGATGGAAAACCTAATTTAGAAAGACAAATAAGGATTTTTTACAAAATCATTTTTTTTTCAAATTACTCCTTCACTTCATGAAAAAAGTATGTATTGTTTTCTGAAATCGTGTTGATTTAGAGATTTAACTGATACGATTCAATACGATTTCAATTGAAAAAACTGATTTAGTAAAGGAATTTGATCTCTACCTTGTTTACAATTTTCAGGTTAAAATTTTGAAAATTTCAATTTAAAACTAATGTTATTTAATCGAAATTCATTAAGTATGGTGATTAAACTAATGATTGAAAATTAGGATATATATTGTGCTCTCTTTAAATTAAATGATAAAAGGGTTATCGTCTGATATTTAATGATGTCTTACAGATGTTTGATGAAATGCCTAAGAGAATTCATAATTTATCTAGTTGTGTCAATCTTTCCCACTTTAATTTTATGTTTAGTGGCTATCTTTAGGGTGTCTTTTATTTCAATAGTGTGTATATTAAAAGTGTCATAGTGTTTTTTCGTGATCTTATAGATGTGTTGATAGTGAATTCAACTTGATGTACATTTGATGGTCTTGTGTTTAAATACTTATTTCTGTTGGTTGCTAAATGTTTGTATAAATTTGTTTGTAGTGGACTCCTTCGGGTGGTCTTGTTGGTTAATTTGAAATTGTATGTCATAGATCATGATTGAGGGTATATGCTTTCTCTTGATATTCATCTTATTAATTGTATAAATTGGAGTTTTTTTTATGGTATATCACATGTTTGAATCATAAACTATTGGTATCAATTCCTTACTGGTACATATTTTATGGTTTATCATATGTTGAATTGCAAAAATTTTGTGATTGGAGCATTAAAGACTTTTGGATCATAATATATTTGAAACATAATATTTTTTACTCTCATATCATTAATTTGTTATACTTTCTGGATAAGAAGAAAGCATGTATTTGATTATCACATCAGTTGTAGCAATTGATCATAACATGTTTGGATCATCAGAGTATTTGAAGAATTGTATTGTTTTGGATCATAACACACACAGACAACACACACACATGCACACACACACACACACACATATATATATATATATATATATATATATATATATATATATATATATATAGTATAATTTCAGATCACAACATAGATGCATCATATAATTTTGGATCATAAAAATCAATTTAACAATTTGCTTTCGGATCATAACAATTACTGATTTATGATCCATAAAAAACACAAGATTTATGATGTGCACGATCTATGATCCAAAAAACACGATCCATGATAAATGAAGATAATTTTGCCACATGACAATCTCTAATGAGTTTTGACATTTGTCATTTTGTGATAGTTTTTCAATAAATACTATCCACATGTCAATTTATGGTTTTTAAAAAAAAAATTAAAATTAAAAAGCCACATCATACTTATACTTATATATGTAAATTATGAAATGTAATAAATATTTTATTAAATTGCAATTAATATGTTTCTTCATTCCTTTTTTCAAAAAATTTAAATAATTATTATTACATTTTAATATATTATTTTTTTAATCAACTCGTGTAATACACGGGTTTTA
Source organism: Lactuca sativa (assembly GCF_002870075.4). NCBI lineage: Eukaryota > Viridiplantae > Streptophyta > Magnoliopsida > Asterales > Asteraceae > Lactuca > Lactuca sativa. The sequence goes on from NC_056625.2 coordinate 55,989,209, forward strand.
CATCTAGTACACAATATACAAAAACTATGATCCAACATTTATGATGCACACGATCTATCATCCAAAAAACAAAAGATATAAAACTATGGATATTTATTATTATCAAAGTATATAGCTGAAGTACTTTTATAATAAGAAAATATTAATAATCAAAATACTTCTAACTTATAATTCAAAATAGTATCATCTAAATTAACATGATCAAAATATTTACCATCCATATTTGTGTGATGCTACAAAAAATTTGATCCATACGATCCAAATTAACATGATCAAAACATTTACGATCCATATTTGTATGATGGGAAAAAAATTGATCCAAAATAAAATGATGCAGATTTTAGAATTTATAATTATAAGATTCAAAACTTTATTTGATACATAAAAACACAATCGAAAGTTTAAGATTCAAATTTTTTTTTATGGGTGTTTAAATTATCCACACACTCATTTTTGCATCATAAAATTATAGATCATAAAATTTGCATCATGAATCACTGTTGATTATATATTTGTATATCATAAAGTTTGATAGCTTATTTTATTTTCTTATTTTTATTAGTTTATTTTCGATTTTTAGCTCTTTTTATTAGTATTGTATTGTATATTCTTTATTTTCTTTATCATGGATTTTATAGGGGACTTTTTATTTTGCATGAGGAATTTTGCAGGATTTTGGAGCTCATTGCGGTTGCGGTTGTTGGATTAGTGTCTAAGTCCATAACTATTTTGGTATGTACTTGACCCGATTATGCATGGTCCTTTTGGGTTGCCTTCACCAAAGCAACTTGATAGGATGAATTATGGAGAGATAGGATTAATTATGATTTATTAAAGGAGAAATCATATGGTTTAATTAATGTTAGTCAATAATTAATTAAGAATTAATTTTGTGGCTAAAAGAGATTAATTAAACTTGGGGGACTAGAACTATCAGTTGTGTGATAGTTGAATATTGAGCTAATGGACTCCATATTAGAGGAGTTGACGAATTCTATGGGGAAACCCATTAGAAATTGTCCAAGGCCTCTAAGGATGGAGTCCATGTGCTGCTTAGGGCCTAAGCAGTCAAATTAGGGTTTCCTTGTTAGATAACCCTAATAGTCTCACATATTTAAGGACCCCTAGGGCACCAAATATGTAACTAACTGACTCCTTAAGGTTTCTAGACTTTTTTGGGTGCCTCTCCTCTTCTCCTTCTTCATCCTTTTGCTCTTGGTGTTTATGAGCCATTAGAGGAGTGACACTTGTGACTCTAAGCTTTCAGAAGCCAATTACAAGGAGGATTTGAGATTGTTATTGCTACATAACAATCAAGGTAAGATCTAAACCCTATTCTTATGTTAATATCAATTATCACATGCTAGATATAGGGTTTAAAGTCTTGGATGAATGCATGTATAATAGAAAAACCTAGATCCAAGCATTAGGGTTTGCATGAGCACTTAGGATGTTCTTATGGCTAAAACCCATCAGTGGTATCAGAGCCTTGATTGGTTTCTATTGTATTGATGCCTTGTGTTTCATTCATGCTTAGAAAATCAATTTTTTGCTCCTCTGACTGACAAACTCGCCGAGTCCCAAAGTGAACTCGGCGAGTAGGAAGAACTCGGCGAGTCCCTATGGGGACTCGGCGAGTCATGCTGCCAGAAAGAGGGATTCTCAGGATTTCATGCCTATTTTGTTGTGGGATAATTGGTAAATCATTTTTTATTGATAAATTACGAACTTTATTCATATTGGATGATTATCCTTTCCAAAATAAAAGATAATTTCAAATTAGTCAAATGTTTACTTCCTTATATGATAAGTGTTAATTTTTGGATTATTTGATCATTATCTTGCATGAAAATTGAATTAGATCATAATTAGATAATCACCAATTAATTGTTTAATTGCCTTATTTGTATTTTGATCTAATAGTTTTGAAAGGTTTCAAAACTTGCCCTCAAGTTTTGAAATTAAAATTTTTGATTAAAAAGTTTAATTTTGAAATATTTAAATTCTAAACCCTAATGATTTGAAATGTTTCAATATTTGCGCTCAAGTTTTGGAATTTAAAATTTTGATTAAAAAGTTTAATTTTGAAATTTTAAATTCTAAAACCCTAATTTTTCAAAAAGTTCAAATTGCACCCTTATGGTTTTATTAAATTAATTAAGTGTATAATTAAAAGAGAGTTAATAAATCCATAGTGATTTGGTTTACATTTAATTAAATTAAAAGTGTAATTTGTTAAATTAGATCACCCCGTATTTTAAAAGTGTAAAATACACCCTTATACTATATATAACATTAAAGGTCTAATATTATATATGTATAACTTAACAACCCACCAAAGTTTAGGATGCAAAAAATGTGATCCAACTTTTATAGTAAAATAGCATCAAAGTTAAAAAAAAAACATCAAACAAAACAGTGCATAATAAACACAATCCAGAAATCCATCATAAACCCACAACTACTATGTTTAATATCTAAACCTTACAACTACTAAAAACTAGATATATCTAAACCAAATTTCTAAAAAACAAACAAACATATCCAAGTAACATTGTTTCTTAACTAGACATCATACAAAACCATGAAAAAACTACACTAAGAATGAAACATACATATGTAAGTAATGTTGTTACTTAACCATAACTCACAACAACACTGAGAATCTACAATTGAGCAAAAGTCTTCTACAACACCTAAACCACCAATAATATAGCTCCATATACTTAAACATACACTTCAGAATAATGGAAATGACCTTCAATATAAATCTTTTTCTTCTTGTAACATATCCAACTGCCCAACGTCCTCCATATTTTAAAGTAGGAGGTTGCAATAAATAAATAAATGAAAGTAAAGTTATCTCTTTACACTTCTAATCTTTATTTTGCTGACCGAAATTTGTATAAAAGGAATTGAAAATAATGAAAATAAGATCCAATGTGATTTTTATATAAATCTTTTTTCTTCTTGTTAGTTGTCAACTTCAGTAATCTTTATATCAGTATTTTCTTTCCATCTAAAGATAAAATATATTAGTTTAAAACAAAATCAGTTGAGCATTGTCATAAACAACTACATTAGTACTTCATACACATATATAAGCAAACGAAAATAGAAAAATATCTCTGAGATTTCAAAAAAATTAGGCCATAGTTTCTTTGAGACATTTTATCGAACACATTGTGGGCATCCTTGTATTCAACTACACTTGATGTTTTTATCTATTCTCCATCTAAAAATATTTTCAAAAGTCAAGAAATTTATCATTAATCTTGGTATCAACTCTTTAACATTGAATCTCAAACCCAAAAAAGCAAAAAACGAAGCAACAACAAAAAAATCGAAAAGTAAGGTTTACATGAGCAGACAAAGAAAGAAAACTAAACCAATAATCAAATAATCAAACAATTTCAACAAAGAATATAATTTGGCTACTTCAATTAACTTAAAATGGAAAAAATGAAGTAAAAAACAGAAAAATTTAGAATAGAAGGCTTACATGATTCCATAACTTGAAATTGTAGTCAGACGAAGCTTAAAGATGAAGATTCACAAACGATTACGAGAATCTACAAAAAAAAAAAAGTGAAAAATTAGTTGATGTTAAATGTCGACCTATAAAGGAGAATGAGGGTTTTAGTTTGAATATAGAGATGTAACCGTAAAGAGAATCTAATCTCAGTGAATTTTACGAAAATGCCCAATATATTTTACCATTGGCAGGAAAAACATATGAATGGTCCCGATTTGTCCTCGCGGTTCCTACTGATTTTTGGGTCCTACCCGATCTTTTATATATATATATATATATATATATATATATATATATATATATATATATATATATATATATATATATATATATATATATATATAATAAATGAAGGTCAATTTTGATACATGTCAATCTCTCATAAGTTTTCACACTTGTCATTTTGTGATGTTATTTAAAATAAAATAATATCTACTTGTACTTATACTTATATATGTAATACTTATACTTCAACAAAATAATTTTTTCAATTTTTAAAATTAAAATCACATAATACTTATACTTATATATGTAATGTATTAAATGTGATAATAAATTGCATTTAATATGGTTTCTATTCCTTATTTCAAAATTTTATTTTAAAAATTATTTATTATTTATATTTTGATATGTAATCTTTTTTAACCAACCTGTGTATTAGACGTGTTTTACACCTACTATATATATATATATATATATATATATATATATATATATATATATATATATACACACACACACACACACACAGAGGGAGAGAGAGAGGAGCGTTCAATCGAGAACATTTTTTATCGCGAGAAATTTGAGAACAATTTTTTTAAATTAAAATTATAAAATAATATTCATATAAATCAAAAAATAGTTACAAACAATTAAAAAAACTCACTAACTAAAACACTCACCACCCAACAAACACCACCCACCAACACTACCTACCACCCATCACCACCATGCATCACTAACCACCAACACCAACCACCAACCACTACCCACCACCCACCACCCATCACTACCCACCACCCACCACCACCAACCACCACCCGCCACCACCACCACCTGCTACCACCACCACCACCCACAACCCACCCATCACAACCACCACCCACTACCACCACCAATCACCACCACCTGCCACCACCATCACCACCTAACCACCACCACCCACCACCTGCCACCATCCACCACCCACCCACCACAACCACCACCCGTCACCACCATCACCACCCAAGCACCACCACCCGCCACCACCCATCATCATCACCCAACCAACACCACTCACTACCACTACTTACTATCCATCACAACCACCTTCAACCACCACCACCACCACCACCACCACCCATCACTACCCACCACCACCAACCAACACCCACCACCTACCGACCACAACCTGTTGGATTAGATGTCTAAGTGCATAACTATTATTAGTATGTATTCGACCTGATGGATCCATTTGGGTTGCACTTCACCAGAACAATTTGTATGGATAGTCTTTTGAGAATAGTATGTCTATGGTTTATTAATATATTATGAGTTGTAATATATTAATATGAAATAATATTATTTAATTAGTATTGATCAAGAATTAATTTAGTGATCAAAATGAACTAATTAAATATGGACTCTTATGTATAGGGTGGGCCCAGTTCATTTAGGTTGGCTTAAGCTTTCATGGATAGTCCATGGAGTTTTTAACCCATGGATCCTATGGAAATGAAAGTTCATGGGTATTAGGGTTTACATGAATGTAACCCTAATCCTCCATACTATATAAAGAGGTCTTTGGCACATGAGATGGAACTAGTGTGTGAGAATACAAGAGTGGGCTGATTTCAAGTGTGGTTACTATTTTCTTAAGCTTTCCAAGGTGTTTTTGGTGATTTGTGATTCCACTTGAGGCTTCCACACTATTGGGGCTAAGCTCTTTAAGATCAAGACTTCAAGCTCCATCAAAAGGTATGTCATCTAACTAGGCTTTTGTAATATAGTTGCTTCATATTATGCTAGTTAGAATGAAACCTCAGAATATTGATTATTTGCATCCTCCTTAATAAATGAAAGTTTTTTTTTTGCCACATGTCATTCTCTCATGAGTTTTGACACTTGTCATTTTGTGGTATTTTTGAAATAAATATTATCCACTTGTCAATTTTTGATTTGTTTCAATTTTTAAAATTAAAGTCATACTTATATATGTAAAGTATTAAATATCATATACATATATATCCTCCTTAATAAATGAAAGTTTTTTTTGCCACATGTCATTCTCTCATGAGTTTTGACACTTGTCATTTTGTTGTATTTTTGAAATTAATATTATCCACTTATCAATTTTTGATTTGTTTCAATTTTTAAAATTAAAGTCATACTTATATATGTAAAGTATTAAATATCATATATATATATATATTACATTGCAATAAATATGTTTTTTTCTTTTTCGTATTTTAAAGTTATACATTAAAAAGTATTTTCTATTTATATTTTAATTTAATATTTATTTTTTTTTTTAAAAATCAACCCGTATAATATATGGGTCTTACACCTAGTGTATAATAGAGAAAACATAGATCCAAGGTTTATAGGGTTGCATGTACACCATAGGAGTGTTAGAATGCTCAAAACCCATTAGTGGTATCAGAAACTAGGGTTGTTTTTAATTATACTTGATGCAATTTGCTGAAAAAAGCTAGAAAAATCAAAATTTTGCTATTTGGACAGGGGTCTCGACGAGTCCATTGAGGGACTCGACGAGTCCATGTGCAAATTCATCGAACTCGTCGAGTTGGTTCATGAACTCGACGAGTTGGACCCCCAGACATCATATATTCAAGTTTTTGGCTGGAATTGGACTAGGAACATTACCCTAAGCGGTTTTTGAACTTGTACACCTGTTTTTCATGTGGTAATGTTCATGCTAATCCAATTTCAAAGATAATTGTCAATGGATTCATGTTTTATATTAGTTTAATGGTTAGGCTAATTTCATGAAAATTGTTTGATTTGAATTATCTTGTTCTTATGAGTTGTTTAGGTTAATAGAAAAATTATGTGATAATTTGTTTTCGATCCAAATTGTTCTAAATGTTGTTCATAATATGTGTTTTTGTAACTTGTCCTCAAGTTATATGAAAATTCACATTTATGATTTTTAAAACTCATAAAATTTCCATAAGTTATAAAAAAATGAAGAGTCTCATTTTTAAATGTTTTAAAGTCTTCCATAACTTGTCCACAAGTTATGGAACTTGAAGAGTTTTTCATTGAAAACTAATTTAAACTCATAAGTTATGGAATTGAAAAGTTTTTTGAATTGTTCAAAAGTTTCCCTCAAGTTTTGGAATTTGTAAAGTTTCCCCTCATGAATACTTTAATTCCAAGTTAAACCCTTAGAATTTTAAAAGTTAAAATTCAATCCTTATACTATTATAATATTAATAGTTAATAGTTATATATATATATATATATATATATATATATATATATATATATATATATATATATATATATATATATATATATATATATATATAAGAACAAAGTCAGTCTTACCGTTAGTAGGCCTCATTCATGAAGTCGGTCTATAAGTGGGGTATAAGGTTGCTGCTGATAAAATGGCAGTTTAATGGGTGTCTGCTCTTACCCACAACTCCTTTGACTAGTGGAGGGTTGTTAGCCGAACGGGTTTGACAAGACTCTAATTCTCCCTTTATTATAAATATAATGATAAATATAAAGTAACTAAACCTTTTATTAATTCTGAATCTTAGTTACTTTAGGAAAATGTGAATTTGGTGCTAACCCATGAAATTACACTTTGCACCTTGCTTAAGTCGTTAGTGGAGCGTGTGTGGTTAACCAGCACTCTAACTTGGATTTAACAAGGATGGAAATGGGTGGCTTAAGGTTTATCATAGATCGGTGCAACGCGTGTGGTTAACCGACACATCGATTAGGTGATAAAAAATTAAGAGTACCAAGTATATTTGCATGGTTATTCACACCTTGTATGTGATCCTCAGCATCCCAGTCACAAACTTGAGATAGCACAATCGAGATTTAAACATGCCATTGAAAAGTTCAATGAATCTCAAAAGATCTAGGAGTTTCAAATCAAATTAAAACCTAATATTTATTTCGTTTTTCATGGTGGAAATTGGTGAATCGTCATTCACCTACCTTCAAATATATTTGTAGCTTGGATTACGGCATAAAGCTTGAAGACCTGTGTGTACTCATGTCTTAGAGATGAAGTCGCACATTGACAGGTTGAGAATGTTGGGTGTCATTGTACCAAGGAAGTTGGCTATTGAATGGGTTCTTTAGTCACTTCCTGAGTCATATAGTGACTTCATGAAGGACTACTATGTGACAGATCGCGACATGACCCTTATTGATCTTTCTTATTTGCTTGTTGTTGCTAAATCAGAAATGTTTTGGAACACTGGAAAAGTAAATTTGGGTGGAAGGTCTATTTCTCAAACTTCCACGGACATTGACAATGGTAACATTGGAAGTCCAAAAAAGCTTTCTCTTCGCAATGGAAAGGGATCGGCCTTGGTCAACCGTTTGACCAAAAGGTAAAAGGAAAGGCTAAGTATTTGATTGGTTGCAAAGCTGCCCTAACTACCTGAAAGATGTGAGAGAAGGAAGAACACTACAGGAAAAACGTGATTTTTCTAGGGAAGGTTGCTATGGAATGTATTTTCGTTGTTAATCTGCAATGCATCGTGCTATGGAATGTCGTTCCATAGCAATGTTGCTACCACATTGTCTACGGATTTTATTTCTGGTAGCGAGAGTGGGAGTTGTTAGGGAAAATGCTACCAACTCCATATCCGTTGGTATTATGCTACCGATAGTTCTATGGAACAAAAATTCGTAGCAATTTTCCAACGAAATTTGTTACCAAATCACTTTCCGTTGTACTGCTGCTATGGAATTCATCATCGTGGTTAATATGCAACGGAGTTTGTGACGGAAACTAATTTTATAGTTTAATTGCTATGGAAGTACCATTCGTAGGTATTTGCTAGGAAATTCTGCTATGGAGTATGATTTTGTTTGCTTGTTTAGCTATGGAAAAAAAAACGCATAGCTAATTTGTGACGACATTTATTTGGATGTTGTACACTTAATTTATTATGTTATACTATGAATGAATTATTATTATGATCATTGGACTTTGTAAGATATGGTTTAAATGAAATGTTTTTGAATTGGTAATATATGGCATAAACTAATGGCTAAAAAATGTAAAAATGAATAGATATTGTTGGTAACTGGACTCGAACTTAAGCTTATGCTAGAAAAGGGTGCGGTTAAGCCAGTTGTGCTAATCAAGTTGTGTATAATTTATTGAAAACATAGTATTATAATGAATAATTAACAACGAATTCATTACAAAGTTATTATTAATTACATTAATTGGGCATGTTAAAGTATATATAATCTATGTAGATTATTTTCCTTAATAACGAATTCATTAAAAACTTATTTTTAATTACATTAACTATACTTCATCACAAAAATAACATGGGTTTTACAAATACTTCATCCTACTCAAACAATATAGCAAGCAAAAATGACTAAAATGCCCTTTTAACAGAACCAAAATAAAATTATAGTAGTACTATACAACTTCGTATACAAAACAATAAAAACACAAATATTCAATGTACATTCTATTATCAACCATTAATATTTTTAAGAAATATACAAACCTACCATACTCTACATACCAACGACAAACCGCGCAATATCTTTGTCGATCCTCATCCTTTTCATGGCCTATTGTCAATGCACCTTTAACAGAATGATGTGGGTCTTCACATTCGAATGTGATGTTATTCATTGTAAGTCTATGGACAACATCAATAGCTTACAACAACTCTTTGACACTATCAACAACACCCATGTACTCCTCATCATCCGGAACTGCCCAACCAAAATAGGCATCAAGTAATTGTAAACCTACACATTAAAATATCCATCAATTAATCCAATGTACCATTTTCAATAAAAAAGTAAATATTATACAACACAACACAACTAAATACTAACCCCAAACTACAAACATGCCTTAATTAACTATATATATATATATATATATATATATATATATATATATAAAATTTAATTTACATATATACCATATATACATACCTTCATCACATTGATGAGACCCTCTTGAAATGTAGATCATTCCAAGAAAATAAAGTGCCTCAAGATGATTTTCATCTGCTACTTTTCTCAACAAAGTCAATCCTAAATCAAAATTGTCATAATAAAAGCACTCATCGTCTCATCCTGTTGACAAAATAACAATATCAATATATAACATCTATGACACAAAATATTAATAAATGGTATATTTTGATTACATATAATTACTAAAATTACACATACAATTCCTTGTCTATACATGGCTTCAATGTTATTATACAATGCACATGTGCGTATAAATGAATCAGCTTTCAGAGTTTTGGGACCCATTCCTTCAAACATGTCAATGCATGCTGTTATGTACACTTGAGGATCACCCCCTGCTTCCCCCTGCTTCATACATCTTCTTTGAACTTCAAAAATTTAAATACACAGTAAATTACAAATAAATAAAGTTTTATTTCATCAAATATACATTCATTAGTTGATGTTTATTGATAATTACCAAAGTCTTGCAGAGACGATGTCTTTCGCAGATTCTGGCCCTAATACTACAAATATCCGACTCAAAAGCTCCAGTGGGAGATCATCTAACGAAAGGCGACTTCTAGTATTCGATATTCTACTTACAAAATACACATTGGAGTAGTTGATTTCAATTTCTTTTTTTAAAAATTAAGTATAAATATGAAAGACAGTGTAACAAGGTATGGAAAAAAACTTACTTTATGCTAATTTGGTCTAAAGGAGTACAGAAGTCTCTATTATCGGAGAAAATCATTTTCGAGAACGATTATTCTAAGACGATTTGGGGGTTTTGCTGTTTGTATATAGATTTATCGTCCGGAAAAGTTGAGATGTTATGAATGGTTGAAGAACTGGAACGCCGGCGTGACGTCAGATGTATGATGGAGCCTTAACAATTTAGAGTTCAAAAAGACCACATTGCCCCTGAAATCATTCCAAATATGTGAATACTAAGGGTATTTGTGTCAAAAGACATATTCAAATATTATAGCCTTTTATAGCTAGGTAATATTGAACTTTTGATTGTTAAAATGAAAAAGACAAACATAACATATATATCATAATCCATAATGTAATACATTTATATTAACATTTCACCAAATTACTAGTATATATTCATGTACTAATATACATATTAAAAGTGGAAAAAGATTTTAATAGTAAACTTATTTACATTAGATTTTAGACACAATACTTTTCTTTTGTTGCCACTTTTAGTCCCTATCTTTATAGTAACTTTTTTTACTTTGATTTCAGCCAATATACTAGGAACTGCTGGTTCTGGTTTCGATTCTCACCAAATAAAGTGGGTACCCACCTATCTTCATCCCTAGAAACAACCGAAACAATAATGCTAAAAAAATGCTCAAGAATTTATAAGTATATTTTTATTCAATTCCATGATCCTTAATATTAATGTTACATATAATCACTACTCGAAAACTGAGAAAATACCTACGGAAATTAGTGATGAAATTTTTATGTCGGTAATCAGCGATGGAATAGTTTCGAACATAAAAATACTAATATTAGTGACGTAGTACTGACAGAATAGCAACAACAGAAAGCATTGCCGTCGGTGATTAGTAACATATAGCAAACGAAATGCAAACTTATGTTTTCTTTGTTATCCGTCAGTACTCAACAACAAATTTCCGACGGAAATAATTCAACTTTTTTTTACTATAATTAGTAAAAAATATTTCAATTATTATTAGTAGTAATAGTAATAAAATAATTCTTTACTTTTATTATTGATTTTAGAGTAAATTGCAAAATTGATCATTCTAGTTATCAAAAAGTGCATAGGCCATTTTATTGACACATGATTATTCCAAAATTGAAAATATCATGTAGATTTTGTTCCTCGAAAATTTTAGTGCATTTTAAAAGACTATTTTTTCCCTCTTTATTTTTCTTTTCCATTTTCTTTTATTCACTTAAATATTTTTATAAGAGTAAATTGCAAAATTAGTCCCCAAAAAGTGCAGTATGAGGCCATCCTTTTGACATATGGTTAGTCCAATTCTGCAGATTTGGTCCCACGATAATTTGAATGCACTTGAGATGACTATTTTCCCTCATGATTTTCTTTTCCATTTTCTTTTATTCACTTATGTAACATTCCAAAAATCACAATAAATTTAAACATTTCAAAACAACCCATTTACTAAAAAGAAGTGTTTACAAAACCATTAATTCCAAAATATTATTGAAAATCAGTGTCTCGCAATATCCAATCAATCATAAAACCCTGGATGTGTACAGTCACGCTGTCGCCTTGCCACGGTCTTCTGAAGTACCTGAAACCACAAACTAAAATTGTAAGCCAATGTTTAGTGAGTTCCTCCAAAGTACCAATACATCACATAACAAGGAAACATGCAAACATGAGCAGCCAGCCTGATTAGACCGCCTCGCAGAGTCTACAGCCTATCTGGACTGCTCCACGAGCAGCCAACCTAACTAGACCGCCTCATAGGGCCTACAACCCATCCGAACCGTTCTATGGGCTGTTGGCCTGATTGGACCGCCTCATAGGGCCTAGAAGCTATCCGGCCATCCCTGGGTGTCTTGGCCTATAGCACAAAGTAGGACCGCCTCAACCCAAACCAGCATGTCGACATATGCAACAAAAAAAACATGAACATAAGCCAAAAAATATAGATAATCGTACAAATCTAAAAGATCACTACAAACATAGTAACATCCTATATACCAGGATACAGATCTAACAGATGACTACAACATAACAACATACGATAACTAGGATATCAATCCAATCAGCCGACCTTGGTGCCTTCGACCCGTAAGTACAGTGAGGAAAACTCACCTCGCAGTCTGACGAATAGTTGAACAATACACTGCTCCGAATTCCACCTCTCAATGTCACCTCTTCAATAGATAGAGACCAAGTCTTAACTATAACTCAAAATGCCTAAAATACCCTTAAGTCAAACTTGGTCAACCCTGGTCAAAGTCAAAGTCAACTTGTCAAGGTCCAAAAGTCAACATTCTTCCCAAGCGGAGTAAGCCCAGCGTACCATGAGAGTATGCCCAACGTACTCCGATGTTGACCAAAAGCAGCGCCCTGACCACGTACACGTAACATACCTCCAGGTACGCCCAACATACGCTGCCTAGTCCCAAAATTCCATTAAAAGCTTATTCCATTAGGCCCTTCCGCCCAAGACTCAGATCCAATCCGAAAATGACGTCCTAAGTCATAAAGTTTCCGACTTTATGACTTTACATGGCTATAAAATGCTTCATGTCCAAAACCCTATAATCTTAACCGAATAAGACCCTCAAACACATGCATATGCTAAATATCACATTCAAGATCACATTTTTAAGCTTCAAGACACTCCCAAACGTCTGAAAGGACAACTCAAAAGGATTAGAGTACCTCATACTCATAATACCAAGCTCATGGGAGCAAAATAGCTGCAAATCTAAGGCTAACAAGATCTAAATGAAATCAACATGAAGTTCATAACTTTATACCTCCAAAGGGTGTCAAAAGATGGTAGGATCCTGGATCCAAAGTGATCTAGTCTTCAAGGATGATGTTTTCTTCTAACGTATTCCTTCAAGGACACAAAAATATACACAAAAGCTAAAAAAATGCACTTGAAAGGATTAGGGTTAGCTAAGGAGTGATTTTCCAGATGGAGGTTGAGGAGAGGAAGGGGTCTTGAGCCATAAAAATGAATATATAGTGCTCAAAACCTAAACAATTAGGATTTGGCATTGCCGGAGTACGTCCAACGTACCATAGGAGTACGCCCAACATACCCATGCAGGCACACCTTCTTCCCAATTTGGCACATGGGACCCTTTTTGCAAATAATTCTCACTCAAAGGGTCAAAATGTAATATTTTAAAATTGAGGTATTACAATTTAGATATTTTAAAATTAAAAGAATAAAAAAAAGAAAATAAACCCTTAATAACCTATCCCACCCACCATTTTCTCTTTTTATATTCCAATACCACCTTCTCTCTTCTCTCCTGCTGCAACACCACCACCATCATAAATATCTCGCCGGAGCACCACCGACGTTAGAGTCGTCTGATTTGTCGGACCATCACCATCTTCACGTATTGTTGTCCACATTTTCCTCTTTCCTTGGACAACCACCTTAATGTATCTATTCGTCTCCACCTTAACCGAAGTTTCCTTCATGTTGTTGGAACCTTGGCTGGACAGGGTTTTCTAGTTAGAGGGATAAGGTTTATAGATCAGAGTCGTCAGTGCTATAATAATTTCGCTATTTCTTTCTCTGACAGATATTTGTAAGAGAGTCGAATCTAGACCTTAAAAACCATAACCCTAGCGTTGTCATCATCGATCAAATATGGATTTTAGGAAACGAAAACCCTAGTTTCAGATCTATTAGGGAGAGAGAAGTGGTTGATTCATTTTCTGATCTATTTCTTTGTGTTTTCTGATAGTGGTGGTTCCATTGGCGATGGTGGCATCTTTGTCCGACGGTGGCAACGTTATTCTATGTATTCCTCTTGAAAATGGGTTTGATGAAAATTGATTTGTTGTAGATATGGGTGGTGTTTGAAGAGAGGGAATAATGGTGTGTGTGTGTGTGTGGTATCTTATTTAGTCGGCGGTAGCCGATGGTAGTTGGCGATAACTGGTGGTAGTGGTGTTGTAGCAGGAGAGAGAGAGAGAGAGAGTAATGTTGGTATGTTAAAAGAGAAATGGGTGGGTAGGGTAGGTTATTAGGGGTTTTATTTTATTTTTTCATTTTCTTAATTATTAAAAGAGTAAATTGCAAAATTGACTTGTGTGGTTTACAAAAAAGTGCAGTTCAAGGCAATTTTTTTGATGCATGGTTAGTCCAAAATTGAAAATACTGTGCAGATTTGGTTCTTTGAAAATTTAAATGCACTTGAAAAGACTATTTTACCCTCCCGATTTTCGTTTACATTTTCTTTTATTCACTTAAATATTTTTATATTAAAAAAATGAAAAAAGAAAATAAAACCCCTAATAACCTACCCCACCCACCCCTCTCTTATTTAATATACCAACACCATTTCGTTCTCTCCCTCTCTCTATATATATATATATATATATATATATATATATATATATATATCTTTTTCTCTCTCTCTCTCTCTCTCTCTCTCTCTCTCTCTCTCTCTCTCTCTTTCCTACAACAGCACCACCGTTGCCGGTTATCGCCGACCACCATCGGTCACCGCTAGCAAAAAAAATACCAAACACAGCCCTGCTCCCTTTTCCAAACACCACTACCATCTTCATCAAATCGATTTTAATCAAACCCATTTTCAGGAGGCATACACCGGATAAAGTCGCCACCACCGGAGGAAGGTACCACCATCGCCAACAGAGCCACCAGTATCAGAAAACAAAAAGAAACAATTTAGAAAATGAATGACCCACATCTCCCTCTCTCTCTCTCTCTCTCATAGATATGAAAATGATATATCTAGAGTTCTGGTTGCCTAAAAACCCTAGCCGATTTGTGATGACGACACTGGTGTTAGGGTTTTCAAAGTCTAGGTTTAACCCTCTGATAGATCTAGAAATGAGATCAACTTTGTCGGAGAAATAAATAGAGAGAGGATTATATCAACGACGAATCTGATTTGTAAACCCTAACTCTCGAACCAAAAAACCCTAGCCAGACAAGGTTCCGTTGATGTGAAGGTGGAGACGAACATATGTGCTAAGGTGGTGGTCCAGCGAAAGAAATGGTTGTAAAAAATAGTGTGTAAAGATGTTGATGGTTCGATGGATAGGAGTGGTTCTGGCGTCATTGGTGCTCCGACGACATCTTTCCGTTGGCAGTAGTGTTGCAGTAGGAGATAAGAAACAAAGTGGTGTTAGAATATTAAAAAAGAAAATGACGGGTGAGATAGGTTATTAGAGGCTTATTTTCTTTATTTATTTAAATAATTACAAAAACATTTAAGTGAATAAAGAAAATGGAAAAGAAAACCAAGTGTAACGTCCCAAAAATTTCATTTTTCAATTAATAAAATGTTATTCCAATACATCAACATAAATCTCCAAAAAGATCAAATGTATAAAATATCACAAAGTATCAGAGTTATCATGAAAATGCGGAGTTATATCGTATGTGCATTGCCATCACCTCGAGCTCTTCCCTTTTGCACCTAAAGTACCTAAAACGTAAACTGAAAACCGTAAGCACGAAGCTTAGTGAATTTCCCCGAAATAACACATACCACACATATCAAGCATATGATGGACCCCGCCCAATGAGTATAACGGGCCCCGCCCATACTCGCATAACGAGCTCCGTCCACTAAATATAACGGGCCCCACCCACTGAGTATAACGAGCCCCACCCAAAATCGCATAATAGGCCCCGCCAACTGGGTATAATGGGCCCCGCCCAAAATGTATCATCCCAAAAATTTTAGCAAAACCAAGAATGTGTACGGTCACGCCTTAACCTTGGCATGAATCATCTGAAGAACCTGAAACCATAAACAAAATTGTAAGCACAAAGCTTAGTGAGTTCCCCCGAAGTACCAACACACAAACAAATAACACATAAACAACAACATGTACTGGGTCCACAGCTAAAAGACTGTATTACCCCTGAGCCAACAGTATGAGTCTAACTTGCCTATCGGGCCCACAACTCATATTTGGCCTGCTCTTGATCCCATAACATAAGTCTGCTTTCCCCCAGGGCCCACAGCTTATGTCTGGCTCGCTTCTAACTTAATCAGTCATCGGACTAGAATACCAATGTCCAGCCATCAGTATGAGTCTGGTATACCAACCAGTCCTCAGCTCGTATCTGGAATGCTACTAAGCCCTCTGTATGAGTCTGGCATGCCCTACTCGGCCCTCAGCTCATATCTAGATTGCTCCAACACCCTCAAGCCCTTAGTACGAGTATGGCATACCAATCGGGTCCTCAGCTCGTATCTGGAATGCACCTGAGCCCTTAGTATGAGTCTGACATGCCCTAACTGACCCTCAACTCATATATGGAATGCTCTTGGATTTGTTGGCTACAACACGAAGCAGTACAACCTCAACCCAACACAATATGCCGACAACTAACTAACATATATAGGTAATCATGCAAACATAAACACAGGTAGTCCTACTGATCTATCAGACTAGCATATCAAGACTAGGATGCATATCTATTCCATACTCAGCATATCAACAATCTCAGGTTATCCAACCAATGGGACGGCCTTGGTGCCTTCGACTCGTAAGTACACTGAAGAAAACTCACCTCGCACTGCCGAATCATACAGACGATCCCTAGCCATTGGCTAACAGTCCCTCGAACCGCCAATATCAAGAAAACACCCCATCAATAGTTGATCCCATGAACAATCTTTGACTGCAAATCCGCTAAAATCCACACGCCATTAGATACCACAATGACAACCAATCAACATCTAGCCCTTGACTCACACTATAAGTCTAAATTAGTGTAAAAGACCTTTTTACCCTTCCTCAAGCTTGGCTCAAAGCCAAGGCCAAAACTAGATGACCAAAGGCCCAAAATTGAAAATAAACATCTAAGGCCCAATTATGGCCCAATTTTCCAAATTAGGCCTAATTCCTTTTGTGGTCCTTCTCCCAAGAAGGTCCAACAAGTCACAAAAACCCAACCATAAAATCCAGATGGCCCAACATGGCCCAACACAACCAAGCCCAAAACCGAAGCCCAAAACGAAAGGGCCTGAGTCTGCCGAGTTCGTGGGGTGTACTCAACCTGTATGCTCAGTGTACATCATAGATGGCTTGTACATGCAACGTACATACTTATACGCCTAATGTACCCACCATCCATAACAATCTTTCCAATTGAGCACTTAATCCATTAAGACTTGGGTCCAAACTCAAATTTGACTTCTCCAAGGTGGTTAATCACATAAGGTTGCCAACTTTATGTGAATGCATGGCTACATGGGACTTTAGAGCTCAAAGGAGCTTAATACTTGACTTAATACATGCATGGAATCAAACCCACCATAAATTTTGCACCTTTATTTCTAAGGAACCCATGATATATCTAGATCTATAATTACAAGCTTCAAAAACAACTTTGGGTCAAAATGAACCAAGAAGAAGATCCATGAAATGAAAAGGCAAGGTTTGGAATTTATACCTCCCAAGCTACCAAAAGGAGATGAAAATGCTGGATCTCACAGCTTTCCTTCAAAGAATAAGTCTTCAAGCTTCTCCTTCTTCTTCTAGATCCACAAAATGAACACAATTCTCACCAAAGGCTCAAACACCTAACAGTGGATGCTAAGACTTGTTGTAGGGTTTTGGGGCTTTAGAGGATGATAAGGAGGTCAACCCTAAGGAATAAGGATCTTTAAATTGTTGGATTTGGTGTCTAAGACCATAACTATAACTTGGATGTACTTAACCTGATTGTAGCACGGTCCTTTTGGGTTGCCGTCACCAGTGCAATTTGATAGGATGGACTTTTGAGATTAAGATTATTTATGATTTATTAATATATTATAAGTATAATATATTAATATGAAATCATATTATTTAATTAGTATTGATTAAGAATTAATTTGGAATTAATTTTGTGGTCAAGAGAGACTAATTAAATATTTGGGTATTGATTATGTAAATCAATGATTCTTATAGTGTGGGCTAATGATCCATGGTTATTTAGGATGGGATAAACCAATGAGACAATCCATGGATAGTCCATGGAGGTTAAGCCATGCAGCCTAAGTAATATGAAAGGTCATTAGGGTTTACAAGGTGTAACCCTAGCATTTGCTACACTATAAAAGCACACCCTCATTACCAAAATCGGTTTCCACAACATTCTTGGAGAGTGTGAATTGATTTTGTGCCACATAACTTATTCTCACAAGCCTCCTCTTGCATATTGGTGTTTGTGAACCATTAGAGGCATCACACTTGAGGTTCTCAAGCTTTCAAAGGTCAAGAACTACAAGTCCTTCTAAGAGGTAAGTCATCTAACTAGTTCTATTATTCATTTGACAATTTGTATGCTAGTAAGGAAAATGCTTTGGAAAATGAAAACATGCATATATAATTAGAGAAAACATAGATCCAAATCATTTAGGGTTGCATGTGCACTACAAGAGTGTTATAGTGCTCAAAACCCAACAGTGGTATTAGAGCCTAGGGTTATTTTCTGTTATACTTGATTCTTATTGTTTTACAAAGTTGAAAAAATCGTTTTTCTGCCCTCTGACTGATGAACTCGCCGAGTCCACTGGCTGACTCAACAAGTCCACTCTGTAACAAAGCAACTCGACGAGTCAGTTCATGCACTCGACGAGTTGTAGGCTCTGGTTGCAGAAATTTGAGGTTTTTGGCCAGAATTGTATTAGGATCATTATCATAAACTGTTTTGAATCATAAAATTTGTTTTTTTTATATGGTAGTGATGATCCTCATCCAATTACAAGATAATTGTCAAAGTTTTAAGATAACTTTTAATTTATATGATAAACAAAGTTGCTTGCAAATTGTTGACTTGATATTATATTGTTTATGAGTTTAGCTAGATCAATCTTGAATTATATATATATATATATATATATATATATATATATATATATATATATATATATAAGATAAGTAAGTATTACTGTTAGTAGCCCTCATTCACGAAGCCGATGTATAAGGGGGGTATAAGATTACTGCCTATAAAATGGTGGTTTAATGGGTGTCCACTCTCACCACCGCTTCCTTTACTGGTGGAGGGTCGTTAGCAGAACAGTAGGATAGGACATTAATTCTCCCTCATTAAAATTATAATGATAAATATAAAGTAACAAAACTTTTATTAAATTCTCAATCTTAGTTAGTTTAGGAAAATATGAAAATGGTGCTAATCCATGAAATTACACTTTGCACCCTTGTTAAGTCGTTAGTGGAGCGTGTGTGGTTAACCGACACACGAATCTGGGACCGACAATGTGTGGCAAAGGGTAGCTTGATGTTAATCATATATCGATGGAGCGTGTGTGGTTAACCGGCACATTGATTAGGTGATTTGTAACATTGAGTGTACCAAGCTAGTTTGTGTGGTTATTCACACCTTGTTAGTGATCCTCGGCATCCGAGTCACAAACTTGAAAGGAACAATTGAGATTTAAACATGCCATTGATAAGTTCAATGAATCTCAAAGGATCTAGGAATTTCAATCCAATTAAAACTTAATAATTCATTTCGTTTTTCATGGTGAAAATTGGTAAATCGTCATTTACCATCTTCAAATATTTTACAATTGGATTACAGCATCCCTTTTCGTGATTGTAGAATATTGGGTTGGCTCCTAGCCTTAATATTTCATTTGGGTGTAATATTAATGATTATCATCTAACCTAAACTTTGTTCTTCTTCTTTTTTCAGATGTCTATTCCAAACAATGCTTCCAACCCAATCCCTTCAGGATCTTTCTCCCTCATGAACCTATGTGGGAGGGTAATTTTTGATGGCTCGAATTTCAATGACTGGATTCGAAACATCCGAATGGCTGTTCATTATGAGGACAAAGAATATGTCCTAGATAAGAAGCTTAAGGAGATTGATGTCACCACTGTTACTCCAGAACAAATCGCTGAACATACTACTCATGAGAGGGATGCGACAAAGGTGTCATGTCTAATGTTTGCTACCATAACTACTGAGCTGCAAAAGTCCTATGAGGACTACGATCCTTTTGAAATGTATCAACATTTGATGGAAAGATATCATCAAAGTGATCGGCAGGAGAGCTATGAGATCATTGCCTCCATGATCACAACCAAAATGAGGGATGGTGAACCCATCACAACCCACTTGCAAAAGATACAAAGATATGTGGGCTGCTTGCTTAAATTGAATGTCAATTTTGAAGAAGAGTTTACCATAGATATTATTCTACACTTTTTACCTTCTTGTTATGATAAGTTTTGTATGACCTATCATATAAATAAGGAGGAGGTCACTCTTAGCAAGCTTCAGGGCGTTTTAAGGACTACAGAAAGCAACTTGAAAGGCAAGTCGTTTGTGTCTACTCCTACTACTACTACTACTTCTGCCCCTGTTCTGGAAATCGGACATGGGAGGGGAAAGAAGAGGAAAGCTCCCTATAAGAGCCACAAGGGAAAGTCTCTTAATGGATCCTCTTCAAGTGGGACCAAAGCTGGTTATGCTAATCCCTCTTCCAATCTGAAGGATGCAAAGTGCTTCCATTGTCATGAAAAAGGGCACTGGAAACGAAGCTGTCCTAAGCACTTGCTAGACATAAAGGATGACAAGTTCAAGCCCTCCTTTGTAGGTATTTATACTATTCAATCTAATAACTCATCACATGCTAATTCTTGGATCCTTGATACATGTTGTGGATTTCACATTTGTTCTGATTTGCAGAGACTAAAAAGAAGTAGGGATGTGGATCACGGGAAGATAAACTTAATCATGGGAAAGAGAAATCATATTGTTTAATTAATATTAGTCAAGAGTGAATAAGAATTAATTTTGTGGCTAAAAGAGATTAACTAAATAAAGGGGACTTATTGTGTAAATATAAGATAGTTGCATAAATGGGCTAATGGACTCCATAAAAGTTGGAGTAGACGAAATCTATGGGGAAATCCATAATAAATCGTCCAAGGCCTCTAAGGAGGGAGTCCATGGGCTACTTAGGGCGTAAGTAGTCAAATTAGGGTTTCCTAGTTGAAAACCCTAATAGCCTACCTATATAAGGAACCCCTAAGGCCCCAAAAACGTGGTGAAGTAATCCCTTAGGGTTCTTGGACGTTTTTGGTGCCTCCTCCCTCTCTCCTTGTTCATCTTGTTGCATATGGTGTTTGTGACTCCATTAGAGGTGCAATATTTGAGGCACTGGGATTTCAGAAGTCAATTACAAGAAGGATTCGGATTGTTATTGCAACATAACAATCAAGGTAAGATCTAAACTCTATTCTTTTGTCAATGTCGATTATTGTATACTAGAATTAGGGTTTATGAGTTTTGGATGATGATTGCATGTATATTAGACAAACTAGATCCAAAGCTTTATGGTTTGCATGTACACCATAGGATTGATGTAGTGCTCAAAACCCATCAATGGTATCAGATCCTAGACTGTTTTCTTGATGTATTTGATGCTTTCATAATCATTCTTGGATGAAAAACGCAAAAAATCACTTTCTGATGCCTAGACTCGTCGAGTTCATAGATGGACTCGCCGAGTTCACTAGGTACTCGACGAGTTCAACTCTGATTCGACGAGTCTGAGGGTCAGACATAGGGTTTTTTGGGTTTTTGAGCTGTTTTGGCTTGGGATAGTTACCAAAACAGTTTTTAACACATAAAATTCGTTTTTCTACGTTTGGTATTGATTATCCTAACCCAAAAATAGAAGATAATTGTCAGATTAATTAGATAATCATTGCCTTATGTGATAAACTTGATTTATTTGAATTATTTGATGAATTATCTTGTAAGTAATTGAATTAGGTCAAATTTAGATAATCACTAATTATTTGATTAATTAAAATTATTTGTAATTTGATCTAGGAAGTTTTGAAAAGTTTCAAAACTTGCCCTCAAGTTTTGGAATTTGAATTTTTTGATGAAAAGTTTAATTTTGAAATATTTAAATTCTAATCCCTAAAGTTTTGAAAATTTTCAAAATTTGTCTTCAAGTTTTGGAATTTAACATTTAATTAAAAGTTTAATTTTGAAATATTAAATTCTAAAACCCTAGTTTTGAAAAGTTCAAATTACACCTTTATGGTTTTATTAAGGTAATTAAATGTATAATTAAAAGAGAGTTAATAAATCCATAATGATATGGTTTATATTTAATTAAATTAAAAGTATAATATTATTAAATTAAAAGTATAATTTTATTAAATTAAACCACCTAGTATTTTAAAAGTGTAAAATACACCCTTATACAATATAAAATTATAAGTCTAATATTATATATGTATAAGTAAATGTCAGTCGTACCGTTAGTAGGCCTTACTCACGAAGCTGGTGTATAAGGGGTGTTTCAGGAAATTGCATATAAAATGACAATTGAATGAGTATCCACTCTTAACCACCACACTCTTGACTGATGGAGGGTCATTAGCCGAACGCGTAGGATAGGACGCAACCTTCCATTATAAGTATAATGAAGTACGAAGTAACTAAACACTTTTATAAATTCCCAAATCTTAGTTACTTTAGGAAAAATGTGGAGTTGGTGCAATTCCATACAATTACACTTTGTACCCTTGCTAAGATGTTAGTGGAGCGTGTGTGGTTAACCGTGATGGGTTATATACAAACAATCCTATGTGTGCATGCAATCCTAATTTGGATCTATGTTTTCACTATTAGATACACAACATTATGAACACATGGATAAAAACCTAATGTAGCATGCTATTTTCGAAAATCACATAGTAGGCTAGATCACATACCTCTTGTTGTTATATTGCAATAACAACTTAAATCTTTAATCCCTTAGTCTTGAAAGCAAGCACCACAAGTGTAGTGCCTCTAATGGCTCACAAACACCACAAGCAAATGGAGAGGATATAGAGAGAGAGAAGGGAGGAGGTAGAAATCGTCCTTGGGAGCTCTTAGAAGCAAGTGGACGAATTCTTAAGGCCTAGGGGTCTTTATATAGGGTTGGGATTAGGGTTTCAGTCCTTATCCTTATCCAGTTACTTGCCCACCAAGCAACCACAAGATAAGCCTTGAAAAACCCTTATCTCTTGGACCTTGGTCGATTTCAAGGATATTCTTATCCTTGAATTCGTCCATCCTTTAACAAGGATAACCATTGCCCTATTTTGCAACTATCACATAATTACAATTCAGCCCCTCTAGTTTAATTAATTACACTTGATCACAAAATTAATTCCTAATTAATTATTGACCAATATTAATTAAACAAATATGCTTTCTCCTTTAATATATTATTCGTATAACATATTAATAAATCATAATAACCACTTTCTCTATTTATTTCTCCAGTCAAGTTGCTTTGGTGAAGGCAACCCAAAAGGACCATGCACAACTGGGTCAAGTATTTACCAAATATGGTTACGGGCTTAGACACTAATCCAACAGTCTCCCACTTAGATAAGTCTAGTAACTACAAATGTAACGTACAACTCGATTAGCAATCGTAGCTCTCAAAGACGCTGTCGAACTCTGATCTCATCAGTATCTTGTCCTTTAGATAAGGGATCGTATAGTCCTCTGTTTAGATATTGTGCGGACAATTTCATGGAACTAATTGTCCAGCAGTTGGTTTCTCGATCTCAAATTCATTTGACATAGAACTTAATTGAACACATCAATTCAGTCCTTACCGGGCCCGACACATAAGTCAAATCAAATCATCGAGCGGCCGTGATATCGCTTTTACCCTCTTAGGATAAAAGTAACAAATAAACTTCGACTTATATGCATTTACTTATCCACTAATCAACTATACACAACAATGCATTTTATAACATCAATTTACTGATGCGGTTTCGCATTATCAATGCACAACCAATTAGTAAATAATAAACTATATATCTTGGTTTTAAGACCATATGATATTATCGTCTTGCGATCACTTTTTGTCACATTTCATAAAGTGATTCCAGCAAGCGCGGGTTTATTCCAATGCTTAAACGTTGTAGCAAACCTTTGCTATGTCTAATACCTTTTAGACACTCTACATAACAATTCATGACAATCTTCATTCATACCTACTTCCAACATATGAACGATTGTGGACCATTCAAATAATTCGATTATTCTTATAACTCAATTATTCAGGAAGTCAAAACATGCAAATTGAAACAATAGTTAAACAATCAACATAAAATAGTAACTTTACTTATAAATAATACTCCTTTATTTAATCATCAAAATGTCAATTACATTTATCTATTATATGTTACTAAAACTATCTAATCTAAACTAATATCATCCTTCAGCCCAATGCTCCTAGCGTGCTGCAAGTGCTTAACCCTACTCAGTCCCTTCGTAAGCGGATCTGCTAGGTTATCTTCTGATGATATCCTCTTAACCACGAGGTGTCCTTCTTCTACTCGATGTCTAATAAAGTGATACTTTCTGTCGATATGTCGAGATCTACCATGATCCCTCAGTTCCTTGGTCAAGGCAACCGCTCCTTCATTATCACAGAAAATTTCCATAGGCTCCTTTATGGTAGGCACAACTCCAAGGTCACCGATGAAGTTCTTTAACCATATCGCCTCCTTTGACGCTTCGCTCGCTGCAATGTACTCTAATTCGCACGTTGAATCAGCTACAGTTTCCTGCTTGGAACTTTTCCAAGTCACTGCTCCTCCATTTAGGGTAAAGACCCAGCCCGACTGTGAACGGTAGTTATCTCTGTCGGTCTGGAAGCTGGCGTCACTATACCCTCGCACCTTCAAGTCATCACTCCCTCCGAGGACTAAGAACCATTCCTTGGTCCTCCGAAGGTACTTAAGTATATTCTTGACCGCAATCTAATGAGCTTTGCCCAGGTTCCCTTGATATCTACTGACCATGCTTAAGGCAAAGGCCACATCAGGGCGAGTACAAGTCATAGCATACATGATCGAGCCAACTGCAGAAGCGTAAGGTACTCGACTCATCTCTGCTATCTCGGCTTCGGTACTCGGACTTTGATTCTAAATCAACTTGGCATTACTCTGTATCGGTAGTTGTCCCTTCTTCGAGTTTTCCATACTAAAACGTTTTAGTACTTTATCTAAGTAAGTATTCTAACTAAGTCCTATTAGTCTCTTACTTCGTTCTCTCACTATCCTTATTCCCAAAATATAGGAAGCCTCTCCGAGGTCCTTCATAGCGAAGCAATTCCCGAGCCAGGACTTGACCTCCTGCAGAGTCGGGATGTCATTTCCTATGAGCAGTATGTCATCGACATACAAAATGAGGAAGCTAACTATACTCCCACTGGCCTTGACATATACACATGATTCATCTTCACTTCGTACAAATCCAAACTCTTTGACTTTCTCATCAAAGAAAAGATTCCATCTGCGAGATGCTTGCTTAAGTCCATAAATGGACTTCTCAAGCTTGCACACTCTATTGGGATGCTTCGTATCGACAAAACCCTCTGGATGAGCCATGTAAACATCCTCAGCCAACTTCCCATTAAGGAAAGCGGTCTTGACATCCATCTGCCATATCTCATAATCATGAAATGCAACAATGGCTAGCATCACCCTAATAGATTTTATCTTAGCAACTGGTGAGAATGTCTCAGCATAGTCAACTCTGGGAGTTTGAGTAAAGCCCTTCGCCACCAGTCGTGCCTTATACGTGTGCACATTGCCATCCACGTCGGTCTTCTTCTTGAAGATCCATTTGCACCCAACCGTCTTACGTCCGGGCACATTGTCAACCAAATTCCAAACTTGGTTGTCATACATGGACTGAATCTCGCTGCCCATCGCCTCCTTCCATCTTCTAGACTCTGGGTCTGCCATGGCTTCCTTAAAGCTGTTAGGTACATCTACATTTACTAGTGTACTATCACTAATATACGTGTCCCCTTTGGTAGTAATATGAAAACCATACAATTGGGGTTGAACTATAACTCTTTCGGAACGTCTAAGAGGTGAGGACTCGTCAATTGGTTCAACCGGAGTTTCCTCCTAGGGTTGAGCACCAGCGGTAGAGGTTCCTTCATCGCTCAATTCTTGAATCTCTTCAAGATCGATTTTCCTCCCACTGTCTCCTTGGCTTATGAGTTCTCGCTCTCGGAAAACCCCTCTCCTCACAACAAAGACAACATTGTCACTCGGTCTATAGAAGAGATATCCAAAGATCTTTGCGGGTAGCCGATGAAAATACATCGCTCACTACGAGGTTCGAGCTTGTCGTGAGTCTCTCGTATTACGAAAACCTCATAGCCCCAAACCTTGATATGTGCCAACGAGGGAGCTTTCCCTGTCCACATCTTGTGAGGTGTTTTGGCAACCTTCTTTGTAGGGACTCAGTTAAGGATATGGGTGGCAGCCTCTAAGGCATACCACCAGAATGAGATAGGTAGTGAAGAACGACTCATCATAGAACAAACCATGTCTAACGTTCGATTACGACTTTCTGCCACACCATTTAACTGCGGTGTCCTAGGTGGCGTCAATTGCGAAACTATTCCGCATTCCTTAAGATAGTCATGGAATTTAAGACTTAGGTACTGTCCTCCTCAATCGAATCGAAGCATCTTGATTTTCCTGCGCAATTGGTTCTCCACTTCATGCTTGAATTCTTTGAACTTTTCAAACGTTTCTGACTTGTGCTTGATTAAGTAAATATACCCATATCTACTATAATCATCGGTGAAAGTCACGTAGAAGCGGTTCCCATCCTTTGTGGTGGATCTAAAGGGCCCACATACATCGGTATGTATGAGATCCAATAAACCCTCACCCCTCTTGCATGTGCCAATGAAGGGTGACTTGGTCATCTTTCCAAGTAAATAATATTCGCACGTGTCATCTTCCCTAAGGTAGAATGACTCCAACACTCCATCCTTTTGGAGTTTGGCTATGTGCTTCTTGTTGACATGTCCAAGACGACAATGCCACAAAGATGCTTTATCCATACTATTGGAAGAATCCATACACAACACATCATATCCTAGGTTATCTACAACCATAACAGTTTCATAAATTCCATTACAAGGTATTGCTTCAAAGTATAAAACACCATTTAGATAAGCATAAATTGAACCATTCTCATTATTAAATGAATATCTAAATCCTTGTCTAAACAAACCATGAAAAGAAATGATGTTTCTTGCCATATATGGCGAGTAGCAACAATTATTTAAATCTAAATTCAATCCATTACTAAGCACTAAAGAATACACTCCAATCTTGGTAACATCCGACGTTCTTCTGTTCCCCATGATTAGATTTATTCTTCCAGGCTCCACATCCCTATTTCTTCCTAGTCCCTGCATATCAGAACAAATGTGGTAACCACATCGTGTATCAAGAACCCAAGAAATAGCATGAGATGAATCATTAGATTTAATTGTGTATATACCTGCATAAGATGGCTTGCAGATATTCCGGGCAGCTTCTCTTCCAATTCCCTATTTTGTGGCAATGATGGCACTCTGCCTCCTTTGGGTTAGGGTTGGGCTTAGCAGGATCAACCTTGGTCCCACTAGAAGAGGAACCATCTTAGGACTTTCCCTTGCGGTGGCTCTTTGACGAAGCCTTCCTCTTCTTGCCCCTTCCCTGCCCTATAGCCAAAATAGGAGCAGCGGATGGATTAGGAGTTGGTGCAACAGACTTGTCCTTAAGGCTGCTCTCAGCAGTCCTTAGGAGCCCTTGGAGTTTTCTTAGGGTGACCTCTTCCTTGTTCATGTGGTAGGTCATCCTAAATTGGTTTTAGCATGAGGGAAAGGAGTAAAGAACAATGTCGATGGCCAAATCCTCCCCAAAGTTAACATTTAACTTGCAAAGACGATCAACATATCTTTGCATCTTTTGCAAGTGCACGGTAAGAGATTCTCCACTTCCCATCTTAGTGGTGATCATATTTGTGATGATCTCATAGCGCTCTTGCCTTGCGCTTTGGTGGTACCTCTCCGTTAAGTCTTGATGCATTTCATACGGATACATGTCCTCATAGGAATTTTGGAATTCTTGGTTCATTATGGCTATCAAGATGCAACGTACTTTCGTTGCATCACGTTCGTGGGTCTCAAAGATAGCCATTTCCTCGGGAGTAGCGACTTCTAGATTGATCTTCTCGAGCTTTTCGTCGAGGACATACTCTTTGTCCTCGTAGCGCGCAATTGTGCGAATGTATCTTGTCCATTCGCTGAAGTTTGTTCCATCAAAAGTCACCTTTTGACAAAGACTCATTAGCATGAATGACTTAGCAGCAGCGTTCTTTGCGTTAGCCATATACAAATAGAAAGGACAAAGTTTGATTAGAATTTGATCCCTAATTAAACACCCAAAATGAAAAATTAGGGCTAGGACCCAACAACATTATTTACATATTAGAAAATGGATGTCGTAATCTAACAAGAAAATAATTTGGAGGTAAGTGAATGACGATTCACTAATTCTTCACCATGAAAAACATAAGCTTGAGTTTTAAATGTATTGAGAGTTCCTAGATTTTCTTGAGATTCATTGAACTTGTCAATGGCATGTTTAAATCTCGATATGCCCCTCTTGTTTGTGACTGGGATGTCGAGGATCACAAAGTGGGTGTGAATAACCATGAAAATCTACATGGTGCCTTCATTGTTACAATCACTTATTCGATGTGCCGGTAAACCACACACGCTCCATCGAACTATGACAAACATTGAATCACCATTTACCACCTTTGCTTAGAACCAATTAGTGTGCCGGTAAACCACACACGCTCCACTAACTTCTTAGCAAGGGTGCAAAGTGTAATTTCATGGGATTGCATCAATTTCACCTCTGCCTAAAGTAACTAGAATTGGGAATTTGTAAAAAGGTTTAGTTACTTTATATAGATTCATTATACTTATTAATGAGGAGAGGATTGCCCTATCCTACCCGTTCGGCTAACGACCCTCCACCAGTCAAGCAAGCGGTAGGTGTGAGTGTACACCCATTAAGCGCCATTTTATAGGCAACAACCTTATACCCACCTAATAGACCGGCTTCGTGAATGAGGCCTACTAACGGTAAGACTAACATTTTAATTTTACATATATATATATATATATATATATATATATATATATATATATATATATATATATATATATATATATTAAGCTTGTAATAATATAATAGTATATGGTGTATTTTAAACATTTCAAAATACTAGGGTTTTAATCTTCAATTTAAAATTTTCGAAATTTAATACCATTTAAATTAAAATTTTGAATATTAAAACTCTTGATTTAATAATTATCACATATTAAACTATTAATTTAAATTATCAAATCATAAGGGGTTATCTAAATCATAAGGATAATTACCATTTAAACAATTAACTTATCCTAATCCCTTTTATCCCTCTAAATTTTGAAAATAATGGGAGGGGATAATTCAAAATCTTTAATTACCATATTTAACTATTAAAAGATAATTACAAGACATGGGATTATCCAAATCCCTAAAATTTAGGATCTTATCTTGGGGAAGGAGGGAAATCTCGAAATCTTAGGGTTTGCAAACCCTAGATTTCGAAATCTTGGATTAAAAGGAAAGGATTCAAAAAACCCTTTCAAGATTTTCGCAAATTAGGGTTAGGAAACCCTAATCTCGAAATCTATGGCCTCCTAGGGTTTACTGGCTATAAACCCTAATTTGTCAAGTTCATACAATTGAATAATACTAATTGAAAACAAGTTAACCAAAGTCTCTGATACCACTGATGGGTTTTATACAAACAATCCTATGTGTGCATGCAACCCTAATTTGGATCTATGTTTTCACTATTAGATACACAACATTATGAACACATGGATAAAACCCTAATGTAGCATGCTATTTTCGAAAATCACATAGTAGGCTAGATCACATACCTCTTGTTGTTATATTGCAATAACAACTTAAATATTCAATCCCTTAGTCTTGAAAGCAAGCACCACAAGTGTAGTGCCTCTAATGGCTCACAAACACCACAAGCAAATGGAGAGGATATAGAGAGAGAAGGGAGAAGGTAGAAATCGTCCTTGGGAGCTCTTAGAAGCAAGTGAACGTATTCTTAAGGCCTAGGGGTCTTTATATAGGGTTGAGATTAGGGTTTCAGTCCTTATCCTTATCCAGTTACTTGCCCACCAAGCAACCACAAGATAAGCCTTGAAAAACCCTTATCTCTTGGACCTTGGACGATTTCAAGGATATTCTTATCCTTGAATTCGTCCATCCTTTAAGAAGGATAACCATTGCCCTATTTTTCAACTATCACATAATTACAATTCAGCCCCTCTAGTTTAATTAATTACACTTGATCACAAAGTTAATTCCTAATTAATTATTGACCAATATTAATTAAATAAATATGATTTCTCCTTTAATATATTATTCTTATAACATATTAATAAATCATAATAACCTCTTTCTCTATTTATTTCTCCAGTCAAGTTGCTTTGATGAAGGCAACCCAAAAGGACCATGCACAACCGGGTCAAGTATTTACCAAATATGGTTACGGGCTTAGACACTAATCCAACAAACCGGCACACTAATTGGGTTCTAAGTAAAGGTGGAAAAGCATGACTTGATGTTTTTCATAGATCGATGGAGCGTGTGTGGTTAACCGACACGTCGATTAGGTGACTGTAACATTGGGGGCACCATGTATATTTGCATGGTTATCCCCAACTTGTTTGTGATCCTCGACATCCCAGTCACAAACGAAGGGAACACTCGAGATTTAAACATGTCATTTAAAAGTTCAATGAATCTCAAAAGATCTAGGAGTTTCAATTTTCAATTTTCGTTTTTCAGGGTGGAAGTTGGTAAATCGTCATTTACCTACCTTCAAATGTTCTGCAATTTCGATTATGACATCCCTCTTCCAAATTGTAGAATATTGTGTTGGGTCTTAGCCTTGATATTTCATTTGGGTGTTATATCAAAGATTCCAATCAACTAACTTGAATTTCTCCCGTTTTGTAGATGTCAAAGTCTGACAACTATGGTCTTCCTGAATCCGTTGGAAAAAGTTTTCCACGTGAAGATGATGTTCAATGATTGGATTGTGGAAATGAAAATCATGCTTCACTTCCTACACCTCCTGCAATTATTCTCGCTGACCCACGTGTTCGAAGACTTGAAAAGTTCAAAGTCACTCAAGCCCTATTGGCAAAAAAGACACAAAAATGGAAAGTCGGTATGAAGTTGCATATTGATAGATTGGGAATATTGGACGTTGGCGTCTCGGAGAAGTTGGGTGTTGACTTCGTTCTTCACTCACATCCCGATTCATATGGTAAGTTCGTTAGAGAGTACTATATGATGGAACACGGCGTGAGCCTTATTGATTTGACTTATTTGCTTATTGTTGCTGAATCAAAAATGATTTGGCGCACTAATTGAACAAATTTTTATGGTAAATCAATTTCCCATTGATGGGATTAAAACAACTTTTAATCTATGAAGATCGATTAGATCTTGAACAAGTATATGAATATGAAACAGCAAGAACACAATATTAAAAACAAAGCAAAACGCAATATTAAGAACAAAACAGCTTGAATCAATCGTGTCGAATGTTTAAATAAAATCCTTAGAAGAGCTCGATTAAGAACATCAACTGTAAAGGATTGGAAGATTACAAGAACGATTACTGGAAAATATTGTACTCTTTATTAATCGCTATATCGATAATCTCTAGAATCTTAACCTAATATGCATGCAAGCATTAACTTAAATACTATACATAAAAGGCTCTCGGTTGGACAGGCCCAAACCGGAGAATAAAAGGCTAATCTAACGAGCCCAAAAGACGCAACATCTAATAGAACTTCAGCCCAACAATCTCCCCCTTTGCGTCAATTTGGAGCGATACCTTCACTTCTTACTTGGGCCGGCGGCTGAAACTGGTACCTTCTTCTTCACGGTACTAAACACACACTTGGTTATGGAAAGGATGGTCTGTCTAAACCGGATGTACCAATTGATCATATCATTGAAGTACTTGATATCATCAGCCGAATTGTCCTTACACCGCTTGACGATTGATAGGACGTGCTCCAAGCAAGTTGTGGTGTAGAGGTGCTTGTCAGCTAATGCAAACAGACATTTCTGTCCTTCGGCTCTGGTGAACATCACAGAGTTTCGCCTCGAATCTATCTTGCCCATTTGCATTTGATTCAGATCACTGGCCGATCCCACAGGCTTGACTTTCGGTTTCTTCTTAAAAACTGTGGCAACCTCCTGATCCATTAGGGCCACCTCCATGATATAGCATGCCAGCATCCTTTTGACATGGTCTATGATGGGACCATATTCGGCTTCGTTTGTCAGCAGGATATTGTACAAGACTATCCAATCATGAGGGTTCAGATTGGGCAGATCCGCCAGAGAGATCATGTGAGCAGTTCTTGCAGATCCTCGGATAAGCTTGAACTTGACATTTGTAAATCTCCCCACGGCAAAAGGCTTCATCACCCGAACATTGACAATCTTCTGGGCGCTCCATGTAAGGTATTGAGGGCGAGCGGCCTCCAGGTAGAAGTCAATGAGCTCCCTGTCAAGCTCATCGTTCGGATGCGGGACTTCAAAGATGTTGGAGAAGGCGTGGAAGATGAACGCCTTTCGAGTCAGTGGCATATCGAACTGCGAATCGATGGTGTTGTTGCAGTCGAACGATATCACCGGCTCGAGCCATAGTATGCTTGGAGTCTCTATGGCCTCTTTTATCAAACGATCCCTGGTCCAGGCAGGGAAGAGCAGCTTTCGGCTCTCAAGGAGATCGTGGGCTTCTTTTTGCTTTCGTTCGGCTTCTTCAGCCTCACGCGCCACACGACTGGCATCACCTTCAGCATTGCGACTGTTTTTCCGTTTCAACAAGTCGGCAATGGTCTCCTTGTCTTCATCTTCATCTTCATCTTCATCTCCTCCCTCTGCTATGTTTTTGCCTTTGTTCTTCACACCCGAACCCGAGGCATGACCAGTTGGGGGTGGTTCGGTTGTGTGAGTAGCTTTGGAGGAAGGAGGTGGTTTCGATCCTTTCTTCTCATCTCCCCCTTGTTTCGGAATGGACACGAAACTCGGCAGACCTTCAATTTTGCTTAAGAGGTCCAAGGCCGGGGAGAGCTTTTCAGCGAGGGTGTGCCTCACCGAATGATTAAGGATGGGGTCGTGTGCTTCCAGGATGTTGGATAGAGCGGCGTGGACATCCGAAACACACGTCTTTATGACTTCCCTCTCGGATCGAAGAGCTTCCAATTGTTGTTCGGAGTTGGAAAGCTGCGTGCTCTTGACCTTTAGGGCAGTTGTTTTACTCGCCAGAACGTCCATCAGAGAGTTCTCTGCCGCAAGATCCTCTTGAAGTTTTGCCAGACGGGCATCGATGGAGGCACGGAGTGCCGAGTTGTCGTCGCTGAGAGTTTGTCGGAGGGTAGCGAACGCAGTCAACTCCGTCGAGACTAACTTGGCCAATTGCTGAACAATCGGTTCTAGAGTTGTCTTTGTGGCATTGGCGCTTTCCTGCAGAGACTTCAGCAGGTCAGAAGCGTCGGAGAATAGTTTATCGACTTTTTCGGTCGCAGCCACACAGGCTTGGGTGGAGGCGTCTATCGCAGCAGTTGCTGAGGCCACTGAGTCATGTTGAGCCCTAGAGAAGGCATCAACTATCTTCTGAAGGGCAGCTTCAGATAAGGATGACTGCTGGTTGGAAGAGGAGGCAAGAAGTTGATCAACCTTCTCGTTAAGCTCGCGGAGATGCTTCTTTGTCACTGGAGCATCACCCTCCTCATCACTCTGAACTTGAAACGGACTATAGTAGACCGAATCAAAGTTCATATGATCACCACCAAGGTATTGATCATCGCCATCGGAGGCGTCTTCTGGAGATTGAGGTGGTGGTGAAGCTGGGGGTGTTGTGGGTTTGGTTGGTTCAGGTTGAGTAGGTGGGGGGTTAGTTTCGGGTGGTGGTGGTGTATGGGTTTCGGTTTGTGGAGGTTCGGTTACGGGAGGGGTTTCGGTTACAGGTGGTGTTTCGGTTGATGTGGTGAATATGGGTCGGGGTATAGGGAATGAGGTTGGTGGTATAGTAGGGTTTATGGTGGGAATGGAAATAGGTATTGTGGGTGGAGGGGAAGGAACTGGGGATTGGTGAAGTTCCATCTCCGGGGTTGGTGAGCGAGGGGGTGTGTTACCGCGCTGAGGAGATTCGTCTCCTTGGGATCCCTCAGAGTCCGAACTCCCACCTTCGGATTCACTTGAGGAGGAGGAAATGACGAGCTTTCGCTTTTGTTGGGTCTTCCTCCTTTTCGGTTGTGGGGATGAAGCAGCCTTCGGTTGTTTGCGCTTCTTGGGAGAAGGTTTTGGGGCTTTGGATGGTTTCTTCCCCTTGTCTGCCTTCTTACCCCTGGCCACCGGTTTGTCGGCATCATGAATTGATCGCAGCATGTCCGGTGTCAATTCCCTCGGACCAGATGGCCCTAACTCCTTGATCGCCTTGATCATACTGCTGTCTGAAGGCACACATCCATACATAGTCTCCGGGATGGAGCCAATGAAGGAGAATTTTGATGCATCTGAGACGATGATCTTCTTGGTATGGAACGTACCAATAGAAGACATCGATGCACCATCAGCAGTTGGGACATCAAACCTGTCCATAGCCCATCTTGTGATCAAGATCCAGAACCGGGCCAGCGACACCTCGGAGTGTCGAGAAGTAGAAGAGA
Source organism: Lactuca sativa (assembly GCF_002870075.4). Taxonomy (NCBI): domain Eukaryota; kingdom Viridiplantae; phylum Streptophyta; class Magnoliopsida; order Asterales; family Asteraceae; genus Lactuca; species Lactuca sativa. Next base: position 56,024,331 of record NC_056625.2, read on the forward strand.
GGCTCTGAAGCAGCTGTTGCCAGAGGACAAACCCATAATCCAGGTTTATCCCATTGTACACTCCGTACATGATAGAAAGAAAAAGACGACTTGCACCGTCAGATCCTGAGCTCCTCTCTGACAGTCCCTTGAAGAGAACTGTAAATAACCCATTCCACTGGGGCGGTAGGCATGACTTCTTGAACCTGGCGACGGAGGTGAGAACTTCCGTGTAGCCCATGTTGTAGAACATGGTGTAGAGCATACCAACCGGAATCGTCTCCGGGTGAACTCTCGATGAGTCAGTAGCAAACCCTAACAACGTGCAGAAACGGGGGCGAGAAATGGAAGTCTTGTGATCTCCCACTTCAAAGAATACCCGATCGACGCCCTTGTCGTAGTAGGCCGTCGCATAGACCTGAGATAGAGCCACCAGTGGCACCGTTTCAATTCTGGACAATGCCGGAGCAAGCTGGGAGTACTTGATGCATTCGATAACCGGCGACATGTAGGGATCATAGGCCAGTGGGTTGAGATCAATCACGAGGCATTGCTGAGGACGGATTGGAAGAATCTGAGAAGTAGCATGGACGGATGAAGATTCAGCCATTGTTGCAGGTGTGGGGAAGAAGAAGAACGGGAGAGTGTTTTGGGAGTAATTTTGCTTTGGGAATTATGGGGGCAGTAAAGAGGTAAAAGGTGGTGTTGATGGGTTTTTATAGTGGGTGATAGGAGAGAGAAAGATCGTTTCAAATCTCTTATGGAAATACGAAACGGGTTTTTTTGGAGTGACTGATTGGTGACAGTTGGGACGTGCGATGATCACGTAGGAGAGAGAGTGTCAGATTCCTAGGATCACGCCGCCCAATAAGCGCCGGTTTAGAGAAAGAAATCGTTTCCATTTCCACACGCGCTTGTAACTTCAGAGATATGACGCTTCGATATTGCACACGCGTCCTCAAGTGTCAGAAAAAGCGCGGCCGTTTCAAATTCACGCGCCCTCCTTTGTACCGTCGTTTGAATTTCTATCCTTTTAACTCCCGCCGCGTCAGCAACCTTTTGTCTTATCCCCTTTTAAATGGCTGTTTCCAATTAATGATCCACGTGGCCAATTTTTGACCACAACGTCATTTGTAACCATCCAGTAAATATCCAGCCTGTAAAATAATTAGTAACAGAATTTTTGAAAATCTTGGATTTTCATGCAAAGAGTGTAAAAGAAAAAGAAATAAAGCAACTCTTTTTAGGATAATCTGTGATGTCCATAAGGACACGAAACTGATGATCCCGGGCACGAATCTCTTCCTTCAAGGTCAAGAAAGACCTCAAAGTGTTAGTGTGGAATCCCGTTGAATTACGATCAAACATTCATTAATAAATGTTGAAAGGCTTCTTTTAATAAGGCAAATTAAGGGTGGTTTCGCTTTGATTCAACAGTTCAATTCTTGATATAAGAACGAACGTGAACAAAGTACTTGTGAGACCAGTGTAGTCTGTTGAACAAGTAGGTTTGAGTTGATTCTGTAGTGGCTTGGATTAATATGAAATCTCAGATAAAAATTTAAAACTGGATCCCATGGGAAGAAATGTCATGGTGTGTAACAATTTCATTGGAACCACGCAAAAAGAGAAGAAATTGAGATTTCATGAAGGTACATTCGTCAATTCATTGATGAAAACTTGATCAAGTTAATTGGTCACCGTCAATTCGTTGGTGTTGAATTTTGGGTTTCACTCAGCTCGTAGTGGCACGAAGCTAAGATCATAAACACAGATATTGTGTAACCATAAACTTCAGTGGTAGATGCTGAGAGTCTCAAGGGTTACAGAGATGAAACGAATGTTATGGAGAAGTGTAAAGGGGATGGTGAAAGAAGACATAGTACCTCTGCTGCGAACAAAAGGACCAAGCAGGAGACTCTGAACTCGTGTGAGAAAAGAGTGAGGTAGCTCACGATTAGAATAAATGAGTTTGCCTTATTGGGAAGACAAGGTTTGTGTATACCAGGTCATGAAGGCTATTATTCAAAATCTTATGAGGCTTGGGACACATACAGCAGCATGCTTCTAGGGACACTTAAGTAAGGCATGGAATAAATTCCCATAAACAAATGAGCACACAAAAAAATGAAAGAAAATATTTTTGGAGTTTTTGAAATTTATATAAAAAAAATAATAAAAATAAATAATAATAAAAAAAAATAAAAATAAGACCTAAAAAAAATATAAAAGAGTAAAAAAAAAACAATTAAAAAAAAACTTGGAAAAAGATTGAAAAACCGAACCCGAGCGTTCGGTTGGTTTCGGTTGGAAGAAGTTGAAAAACCGAACCCGAACCTTCGGTTGGTTTCGGTTGGAAGAAGTTGAAAAACCGAACCCGAACCTTCGGTTGGTTTCGGTTCAGGAAAATTTTGAAAAACCGAACTCGAACCTTCGGTTGGTTTCGGTTCTTGAAAATTTTGAAAAACCAAACCCGAACCTTCGGTTGGTTTCGGTTTTTGAAAATTTTGAAAAACCGAACCCGAACCTTCTGGAGGTTTCGGTTTTGGAAATTTTTAAGAAACCAAGGAGTTTAGATATGCAATAATAAAAAAAACTTTTTACATAAAGAAAAACAAATTTTGCACAAGAAATATACAACACAGAAAAACTACCTTTGAAGTAATGAGCGAGTGAAATGGTTGAACCGAACCCGAACGTTCGGTTGGTTTCGCTTCTTACGTTTGAGATTGAGAGGTAGTGTGAGGTACTGACTCTGATTCCATCATTCCCAGCCCTTGCAATATTTTATTGAACGATGCTTCTGGAAGAGCTTTGGTAAAGACGTCAGCCAGTTGATCAGTGGTTCTTACGAAGTGAACTTCGACATTTCCATCTTCCACATGATCTTTGATGAAGTGATACCTCAGTGCTATGTGTTTGGTTTTAGAGTGTTGCACCGGGTTATGACAGATCCTAATTGCACTTTCAGAGTCACAATATAGAGGGATCTTCTTCATATTGAGTCCATAGTCTCGAAGTTGACTCTGGATCCAAATCACTTGTGATGTGCAGGATGCAGCGGCAATGTATTCTGCTTCAGCAGTAGACAGCGACACACATGTTTGTTTCTTGGATTGCCAGCTGACCAACTTCCCATCAAGAAATTGACAGCCACCAGTTGTGCTTTTGCGGTCGAGTCCACATCCTCCAAGGTCAGCATCAGAATAGGCTTGAACGAAGAAGCCTGAATTGGATGGATACCATAGACCTAAGGAGGCGGTTCGCTTGAGATAGCGTAGGATGTTCTTCACTGCCAGCATGTGAGGTTCGCGTGGGTTAGCCTGAAATCGAGCACAATAACACACAGAAAACATGATATCAGGCCTGCTAGCAGTTAGATACATCAGTGAGCCTATCATTTGACGATAGAGCGTGATGTCGACAGCCGGTTTATCTAGTGAAGGGGTAAGTTTGGTGCCGAATGCCATTGGGACTTTGACTTTTGAGTCTCCCATCATGCCAAACTTTGCTAGGAGAGTCTTCGTGTAAGCTTCCTGATTGATAAAGATGCCTTCGGGTCCCTGTCTTATATTTAAACCAAGGAAAAAATTAATAGGACCCATTGAGCTCATTTCAAACTTAGTCTCCATCAACTTTCTGAATTCAGCTGTTAAGCTGGGATTCGTAGAGCCAAAGATGATGTCATCGACATAAATTTGAACTATCATAAGGTGGTTACCTTCCTTTTTGCGAAAGAAGGTTGGGTCAACCGAACCTTGTTTGAATTTGGACATCTTTAAAAATTTTGTAAGCGTTTCATACCAGGCCCTCGGAGCTTGTTTGAGGCCGTACACAGCTTTATCCAGAATATAGCAATGATTTGGATACTTTTCGTTCACGAACCCAGGAGGTTGCTCCACATACACAGTTTCTTCAAGTTCTCCATTGAGAAATGCACACTTGACGTCCATTTGGAAGACCTCAAAGTTTTTGTGGGCAGCATAGGCCAGAAATATTCTAACCGATTCTAGCCTAGCTACTGGAGCGAACGTCTCTTCGTAATCTATCCCTTCCTCCTGACAGTATCCCTTGACAACCAGACGAGCTTTGTTCCTTATGACATTACCTTCCTTGTCCATTTTGTTTCTAAAAACCCATTTAAGACCAACAACCGAAGCATCTGGAGGAGTTGGAATAAGGCGCCAGACTTTGTTCCTTTCAAACTCGTTGAGTTCGTCTTGCATCGCTTGAACCCAATCAGAGTGATCGAGGGCAGTGTTCACTGTCTTCGGTTCAACTTTTGATACAAATGAGTTAAACATACAAAACTCAACCTTTGAGAATAAGGATGTCTGTTTTGCCTTCAGTTGAGATCGGGTCAGAACCTTTTCAGATACATCACCAACTACTTGAGATATAGGATGATCTCTGGTCCATTTTGTAAGAGGAGGGTAATTCGGATCGAAGGTTGGATCTAGTTCAGCGTTGATCATCTCTTCTGGCTCAGATTGACTATCAAAATCAAGCATCATATCATCATGCTCCCCCTCAATTGATGAGTCTTGAGAAACATGAGGTTCAGGGGTTTCTTGTGGTGCTGGACTTTCAGGCATTGAAGCACCTTCGTTTGGAGGGGCACCTTCGGTTGGAGAGGTACCTTCGGTTGGTGAAGGACCTTCAGGTGAAGTGGTAGAGCTTTGCTCCCCCTCGACATGAGAACTTGGCTCCCCCTCGACTGAAGCATTGTTGGTTGGAGAGTCATCAGTGGGCGATTCTCCTTCATGCATTCTTCTTGCAGCATCTTCGACAATCTGCTTCATATGATCTATTTTGTTGTCAGCTGCACCTGCTTCGGAGAGAGAAGCTTTTTCCGGTTCATCAAAGAGTTCCAGAAATTTCTCGTACAAATTGGCGATTGAGACTGTGACTTGGCCAGCTTGAGGAAATATTTCCCCGGCAGTGTCATCTATTGCCTGTAGCTTCTTGACGTAGTTATCGTCGAAGGTCACATAGTATGTCTCTTTAATCCTTCTTGATCGTTTGTTTAGGACCCTGTACGCCTTGGATGTGAGTGAGTACCCCAGAAAAATTCCCTCGTCGGCTTTAACATCAAACTTGTTGCGGTGTTCTTTAGAGTTAAAGATGAAACACCTTGAGCCAAAAACGTGGAAAAATTTCACATTGGGCTTTCTGTTGTTTAATATCTCATATGGTGTGAGCGTGAATCGCTTGTTGAGATAGGACCTGTTTTGTGTATAACAAGCAGCAGAAATAGCGTCAGCCCAAAAATAAAGAGGTAAGGAAGCGAAACTTAACATAGTTCGGGCAGCTTCACACAGAGATCGGTTTCGTCTTTCGACTATCCCGTTCTGCTGTGGTGTGTAGGGAGCTGAGAAATTATGGCTAATTCCCTTTTCTGCAAGAAACTCTTCAAACTCCCTGTTCTTGAATTCGAGACCATTGTCGCTCCTGATGTTGCGAACGACCTTCTTGAGCTGGACTTCAATTTGCTTGATAAACACTTTCAGCTTTTGAGTCGCTTCAGATTTGAGCTTTAGAAAGAACACCCATGTAAATCGAGAGAAGTCATCAACGATAACAAGAATGTACTTGCTACCACCGATGCTTTCAATAGATGAAGGACCACACAAATCGATATGAAGCAATTCGAGTGGTTCAACAACTTTTGTGTTAATTACGGATGGGTGACTTTGACGACTCTGCTTTCCCATTTCGCATGCAGCACATAAATGCTCTCTGTCAAACTTGAGCAATGGAAGACCCCTAACATGACCTCCAGTGACAAGTCGGTTGATATCTTTGAAATTGAGATGAGAGAGTCTTCTGTGCCACAACCAGCTTTCGTCGGATTGAGCTTTTGATAGCAGACATATGGCTGGGTTTCCTTTGATGGGTTTCATGTTCAGAGGAAACATTTCACCCTTTCGCTCTGACTTCAGAATCACTTTCTTTGTCTTTTTCTCTATGATTTCAGAACCTTCATCATCGAATGAAACTTTGAGACCTGTACCTCCGACAAGCTGAGATACACTGATGAGGTTGTGTTGAAGTCCTTCCACATAGGTCACCTTCCTTATGGTAAAATCACCATTCGTTATCATCCCATATCCCTTTATGGTGCCGAAAGAGTTATTTCCAAACTTAACGTTACCACCATTTGCAAGAGATCTGTATTCCCTGAGCTCCTCTTTCCTCCCTGTCATGTGACGCGAGCAGCCACTATCGATGTACCATTCTTCGTCAAACTGCTCGTCACTTATAACCTGCAAAAATTAAGCAGATTTAGGAACCCAAAGTTTCTTGGGTCCATGTGAGATTTTCATGGGGACGGGAATAGTAAGAGAGATGTCAACTATATATGTTCTTTTAATTAGAGTTGTTTCATCTTTCTTTTTAATGGTGTAGACTTTTATTTTGTTAAGATTGGGTTTGTTCGCTTTGAACTCAGGTTTGGATTCATCGACCTTCTGTTTTCCCTTCTGTTCAGCAGATGGATGAGGTTTTTGAGAACCAACGGAATTAGCGTTAGAGCAAGATGGAGATGAATGGTTGGAAGTAGAAGAACGAGAAGAATTAGGAAAAGAGGATTTGGATTTGGACGGAGATGTCTTCCTTGCTGATGACTCTAGGTGACCTTTTTGCTTTTGATCGTTGGTGGGGTTAACCTTTGAGTCTTGTTCTCATTTGATTTCAGAGCCGAACCTCTGCGTTCGGGTGGAGTTGTTCTTGGAACCAAACCTTTGGTTTTGGTTGAAATCCTTTTCAGAACCGAACCTTGGCTTTCGGTTGGTGTTTTCTTGTGAACCGAACCTTGACTTTCGGTTGGAGGAACTTTCAGGCTTTCGTACAGGATTGTTTTCATACTTCAGATTCTTGTCCTTGTGTGTATAGTATGCGTTCTGGGAGTGCCAGAATTGTTTCCTTTCAGAAAGGTTTTTCCTGTATCTTTGGTTCCTCTCTATCTTCTTATCCCTCATCTGCTTAGGTTGATGATGAACGTTCGCTCTTGTTTTTGCTGTCACTTTGACTGATTCCTTTTGAACTTCAGGAGTTTTTCTTTGAGCAGAGGGAACAGATGGAATATCTGAAGAAGATTCAGTTTGCCCTGAGGAAGTGGAAGGAGTATCTGATGAAGTTTCGCTTCGAGCTGTAGGTGTTGAAGGAATGTCTTCTTTTGCTAAACGATCATCCTCTTGAGGAATTTCTTTTGTACCACTTGTACTTGGTTCACTGAAATTATCAGGCTTGTTCAAGGGTTCAGGTATGTACCTCCCTTTCTTCATCCAAGAGGTTCTTTTAGATAGGCCGACGGTTTCGTTTCCATTATCAATAGGAGCTTCCCAGAAATACTCATCACAGCCATCAGCATTGTCTTCGTTAACAATAGCTGTGAGTTCAGCTGTTTGATGTTCGGTTACTCCAGTCACCTTGTATACTTGATTTGGAGTGGTCCTGACCTTTTGATACACAACAGCCTTTTCTACTAATTTCGGGGACTTTTGTTGGGACAATCTAGCGAATTCCACAGAATTTTCAGAAATAAGATTTTTGTGGTTTTCAGTTTCACTTTTAACAAATTCTGAGCAGTCAACCGTATCCTCTACAGAAATTTCACTCATGTTATCGTCCTCGTTAAGCTCAGATGCATTTTCAACATCGATTTTATTTTCTGAGCTTACTTTGGCATTTAGAGAGTCAAACTTTTGTATGGTTTCGGTTCTCAGTTTAAGTCTGTCATTTTCATCCAAAAGATTTTTGAGCATGTCCTTGTGGTCTTTGGACTTAATGAAGGACTCAATTTTGTCCAGTCCAATTTTATAAGTTGGGTTGACATCATCAGACGATATCACACTCTCACAATTGTAAGCTTCGGCATCGATTTCATCCTCCTTAAATTCTAGGAAGGGCAAAATCATACGATGAATCTTTTGGCCTATCTCACAGTCCAAGTGAAGTTGAGTAATATTGGAATATAAACGTTTAGCTATTAAACAAAAAACATTTCGTTGTTTCAACAATTTCAAATTGTCTCTCTGTAAGTAAATGTTTTCGTCTTTAACTTTAACTAATTCCGACTCTTTTAACTCAATCCACATACGCCGCTCCTCACTCTTCGACGCCACCCTGCTTAATTGATCAGTCAGGTTAGAATTGGTGACTCGAGTTTGAGTTAAGCTACTATCTAAATGAGAAATTCTTGTGTTAACGTTTTTTAGTTCTTTCTCATATGAGGATGATGGTACTTTAGATGAAATAAAAGCAGATTGTACCTTCTTTATCAGTTCATCGAGTTCATTGAACTGCTGGCTGAGTGGTTTGGCCGTAAAGCACATATCCTCCTGCACCTTCGGTCCATTGCTTCCTCCATCGGTGTTGTATCCCCTCATTTGAGACACTTCAGTCACCATGAAGCATTTTCCACCACTGCTTTCCTCCTTAGCCACATATGCCTTTCCATGAGTAGGCTTCCTCACTTCTTCGTCTTCTGAGTCAGTAGACCAAACTTCAGTGCTACCGAACTCATCGTCATTGACCGAACCCTGCACAATAAGAGCATTAATAGAAGGGTTAGCGGTAGACTTCTTCTTTCTCAACTCATCCAATCTCTTCTGCAACACAGCTTCCTCATCATTTCCATTGTACTTTTCAGCCATCTTCTTAAGAACACAGTCCTTAGCGTAGTGATTCTTGCCACCACAGTAGAAGCAACTTACTCCGGAATCGCCATCTGCCTTCGGTTCCTTCTTGGGCTCCTCAGCCTTCGGTTCATTGTTTGCTTTTTCTGAGTTGTAACTCCCCTGCCAGTTTCGGTTTTTGTTGATGGGGAATCTCTTCTTTATGAACCTCTTAGGATTGGATACCATCATGGCATAATCCTCAGTTGAGAGGTCATATTCTTCCAAGTTGAGCTCTTCATCCTCCACCCTAGCTTTACTTTTAGATAGGAGGGCCAACGAACCAAGACTGGAGACAACATTCTTCTCTTGAACCACAATCTTCTCTTGGGACTTTAGAATACCCACCAGTTTCGCCAAAGAATATGATTTAAACTGTTCATGGGCTTTGACTGTGGAAACAACTGTTCTCCATTCAGATCACAGTCCGTTCAAGAAAGTAACCTTTTGTTCGATGAGCTTCCTTTCAATGTCGTGTTTGATCATCTTGCTGAGAAGATGACTGAAGCGATCAAACGTCTGGGTCACAGTTTCTTCGGCCCCTTGCCTGAATTCTCCAAACTCAGATAGAAGCAAGGTTTGGATAGAATGTTCAAGATCTTCGTCTGTGGAATACAGTTCGCGAAGTCTGTCCCACACTTCCTTCGCCGTAGTGCATGAGCTGACCAGTCTGAATGTATCGGACTGAAGGGCGAATCTGATCAACCTAAGTGCCTTAATATTGCACTGGAGTTTGTCTTTTTCATCTTGTGCGATATTCGTCACATCCTTGAGCAGATCATTGTACTCTTTTTGCGTCTTAATGATTCTGGACGTCGTAGAATGAGAAAACGGTCCACTGATGATGGCTTCCCATATGAGATAACCATTGTCCTCCGATCCAATCACATAATCCTCGAAATGATGCGCCCATACTTCATAGTCATGGGTGTACAAGATTGGAATTTTTGTCGTCGAACCGATGCTGTTGGAAATATTAATAAGGTTTGATTGCGATGCGTCCATAATGATCGTAAAACCTGTTCAAAGATCAGACTTGTAATAAAGCAGATTAGGGCAAAATAATAAATACTAAGATACGTCAATTAAGATGACGGCTCAATAAATATCATTGATTGCGGAAAAACCCTAATGGAAATATTTTTCACAGAAAATATGTGTATCGATTACACAACCTCCTGCTCTGATACCAATTGATGGGATTAAAACAACTTTTAATCTATGAAGATCGATTAGATCTTGAACAAGTATATGAATATGAAATAGCAAGAACACAATATTAAAAACAAAGCAAAACGCAATATTAAGAACAAAACAGCTTGAATCAATCGTGTCGAATGTTTAAATAAAATCCTTAGAAGAGCTCGAGTAAGAACATCAACTGTAAAGGATTGGAAGATTACAAGAACGATTACTGGAAAATATTGTACTCTTGATTAATCGCTATATCGATAATCTCTAGAATCTTAACCTAATATGCATGCAAGCATTAACTTAAATACTATACATAAAAGGCTCTTGGTTGGACAGGCCCAAACCGAAGAATAAAAGGCTAATCTAATGAGCCCAAAAGACGCAACATCTAATAGAACTTCAGCCCAACACCCATCCTTCTATGGGAAATGGCAACATTGGAAGTCCAGAAAAGTTTTCTTTATGCAAGTGAAAGGCTGAGTCTGAGATAGTCCCATGTACCATTCCAAAAGAATCCGTATGTTTCTACTCCCAAAAGAGGGGGCATTGGTTATGAAGCTGCCCTGACTACCTGAGAGATCTAAGAGATGGGAGAGTCAATATGTATGACTCTACTTAAGGTAAAATCCACTATCTAACTCTATTAAGTTCCTATTTGTAGATTCTTAATACATGATGTGATAAGATTAAATTTGGTATTATGTAGGATCGAATAAAAGAAAGGAACCTTAAAGGAAGAAGTTAGATGAGTCTGATCACAAAGAAATGGATTTCGATCGCATGATTCGATGATCGGATTTTTTGGAGCTGCTACTTTTAGAGTTATGATAGATTGTTTAGAAACATGAAATAGCATAGTTTTCATTTGAATTTGCATTGTAAGGATGCATTTTTTCCAAACCTTTTATAAATAAAATAAAATTTGAGTTTTGTATTATTTATATCTCTTTGCAATGTTATTTATGAAAATTGATGCTATTGTGTTTCTATTGTAAACAATATTAAGTGGATGTGATTCTTAGTTATGTAATTTATGGTAGTGTCATAATGTTTCTAAGCAAGGAAAAATTCCCATCGCCTAAGGCTCAATCAGACAGAAGCTTGGAATTCATATGATTTGAATCATGTGATGTATGGAAATCTTGGTACTTAGGAAATTAAGACTAATTCCTTGATCATACAAGTATGTGAGTCAAGTGAAGGACTAAAGGATTAGAACACAATGTTGTGCACTGGTCAAGTCCACCACAAATAACAATAAGACTATTCGTCATGATTTACTAAAAGTCTAGTAAAAATGGTTATGCTTACAAATTAAGTATAATTCTGAATTATTGAAAAGTCTCAATAATAGCATAATGAATAAGAATCAATTAGGCAGAAAGATAAAACTTTCTCAAATCTGGAAAGAAGGGAGAGTACTTTTGTATCATGCTTTATGATCTTCTTATTGATTGTGAAACCATATCACAATTGATCGTCTAGGTAAACCTTAGTGCACTGGTATGGCTAAGAAGAGGAATCAGAAATTGTTGAAATGGTTAAATCAATAGGTGAATCATACTTCGTTCCAAACTCAAGTCTTTGAGTCATACTCCAAGATTCTGACATGAGTGACACATCTTAAGAAGTTTTAACACACTCATCAAATGTGAAGTAGAAAAATGTTTTTCTTACTCTTGCACATTTGAAATTGGTAAATTGTGATGTCTTGGATAAGACAAAGACCAACTAATACCAATTGTGTAGTGTTTGTCTTGATAAGAATCCGCACTAACTCTTGAATATTTGTTTGTCAAGAAATGTTTCTTGATAAGAGAATCTTATATGTCAAGAGGTCAGTGGGAGTATAAATGATCTTGAAAAGGTTCAAGAACTAATCAAGAGTAAACCTATTATCAAACACTAGTACACGACTTGAGGTTTGTAACCTATCGTGTTGACATATTCTTGTTTCTATGCCAATACAGTTTAGTCAACTATGCATGTGAGTTATATGAGTTCTCAATGGGTTGCATAATGGCAAGGCACCCTGATCAATGGAAAGTACATTGATAGGTAGGGGCCAGCTGCTCAATAACTTGGAAGCAATGGTCGGACCCTTGATGGTAAGAAATTAAGAATGAACAAGTTCTATCCATAAGAGTTTGGATTTGTCACAAACATTATCTTAAGATTATAGTTATGACAAATTCACATGGATAAGAACACATACACCATCAAATCTAAGTGTCATAAGGTTTCTCTCCGCTTCATGAAAATGATTGTGAGGAAACACTTTCACTAGGAAGATTTTAAGGAGATAGCGATTGTGTAAATTGCATTCTCAAATTCGATTATGATTACGGCATCCCTCTTCATAGTTCGAGTTATGAGATTTGGCAATTAGTTTGAACATTTAAGACTTATTCTTATAAGTTCTAAAATGGTTTAGACACACATATGAGCTTTCTAAGGAAAAGTGTATGAGTTTGAGAAGCTTAGATAAAGGCTTATCAAAGCAGGTCATACTAGAAATATGAACTTTGGAAGTCAATAAGTATTGCTTTCTTGAAGTCCAAATATTTTTTGAATACGTGTCTAAACTAGTGGGAGCATAAATGTTATGATGATATGGATATAATTATCATGTTAGTGGGAGCATGGTTATTATTTTAAGTATTGCAAGTTAGTAATATTAATTATAGAAAACAAAAGTTTCACTTTGGAAAGTTGCAGGGGTTGAAAAGTTGTTTTGCTATAATTAAGGGAGAGAATATTATACTTTGTTTCGAAATCTAAAAGCTTGGATCGAGAAATTTTAATCAAATTTAGTCAAATGACATATATGGATATTATGTTGAAAAGATTCAACTTAAAAGGATTCTATATATGGCAATATTATAGCATGGAACTGGTAAAGTATCATGTTTTTCATTGTGAATCGTGTCCCATACGCTTCGGGTATAGGATCGATTGCATATGCTGTAATATTCGACCATTCTAAAATTTTCCAAATGACTAGGGCACTAAGAGGGAAAAGGGACTAGAACCGGTTTGACTAAAATAATTGAACAACTGTTAACGACAAGCTAAGGTTTGCTAAGGATTGGTCGCTTGTGAGCAGTTGGAAGTATAGTAACGAATGGACCACACTAACATTATTATGATTAGATATGATTCTATTAATAATGAGTTGTCGTATGGAAAATATGGAAATTTTTCCATATTGGGAGTTGGACGTTAAGAATTTATGTCTAGATTAAGAACTTTTATGCAAGAAGAATATTCAAAGGAATGTACTTTGAATGAGAGAGTTCACATCTATGGAATTGTCTTGTAACAATCTCCAATAGAGCACTTTGTAATATCATTGGCAAAGTCTTGGTGGCTTTGGTGTTGTGACATTACGAAAGGACCGTTGCATAAAATGTTAGAATCTAACATATTCTAATAGTGACAAGAATTTTGTGTTCTTACACTAACAATAAGGATTAGGATTTGTGGAATGAGCATCATTGGAAATGTTTTCAATTGATCTATTTCACAAAGTATGAACCATAGGTAAACAGAGTGTGCATGCTTGGTGCATGGGACAACCGTTGTTATAATTCAAGTAATAAGATGATTATCTGAAACATTATACTACTGTTATAATTCAAGTAATAAGATGATTATCCGAAACATTATACAATGAATAATGTGTAATCAATATGGTAACTAAGTAAAAAGGAATTTTATTTATACTCAAAAGGTTGGGGCCATATTGGATTCGATTATTATTGTGTTTCATTTTGCATGTTTTAACTTCATGAATAATAAGAGTATTCAAACGTTCCACAATCGCTCATACTTTGGGAGTGGGTATGAAAGAAGAATGTCATGAATTGGTTTGTAGATTGTCTAAAGTTTATTAGACATAGAAAAGGTTTGCTACAACGTTCATGAGGGCTTATGAATATGATTTAAGCATTGGATTAAACTCACGCTCACTTGGATCGCTTCATGGATTTTATCACGAGTGATTGGTGGGACGATAATATCTTATATTCTTGAAACCGAGACGTGTTAGTTGTATTCTACAAGTCGGTTGCACATTGATAATATGTAAACGCACCAGTAACTTGGTGTTATAAAACATATTATTGTGTGTGATTTGATGAGTAGGTACAAGCGAGCATTGATTCAAAGTTTATGCGTTACTTTTACCCAAAGTGGGATAAAAGCGATATCTGTGGGCCCCTCGATGATTTAGGTGCTGTTTGTTTTTTCTGAGGCAAAATGTCTGCAGTCTGCGGACCACATCTGTAGACCTCTGCAGTAGAAGAGGTGGACCAAACGTCTGCAGTCTGAAAAAGAAGACTGTATGTTTTTTTAACATCTGCGGGCTACTAAAATAAATTGAAATCTAAATAAACTTATTTTTTTAAACTTTAAAGTGATTTTTTAATATTTTTATGATTTTGTTATAAATAATTAACGAATCTAGATCAACTTTTATGTATTATTGTATAAAAAATAAAATTAAAAATGGTATGAATTAGCATATATATTTGATAAAAACCAACAACTTTGGTTGCAAATTTATAATTAACCATTATAATTAGTGATCAAAGAATTTGATACATAAATTGATGGAAATAAACTTCGATTTTTTCAATTAAATCCATTAAAAACGTACCATAAATATTTTCTCGAGAAATTGACGATATTGTATTAAATAATGTTTTACAAAATTTGGCAAAAAATTATAAGAATATATTATGATTTTTTTTCATATTTATATAAACAAATTTAACGACTATTAGTGTAATAAATCTTTATTTATAAATTTGTCAAAAATATCATGTTTGTATAGTCAAAAGTTTTTTTTTTTTTTTTTTTTTTTTTTTTTTTTTTTTGCAAAGTTTTGTAGGGTTTTTTTTCAAATTGTTATCATTAATAAAGTTGGAAAAATATAAATTAAAAAAACTTGAAAAAAATAAAGATATATATGTTTTTTTAGGCTAGAAGATGTCTGAAGATATTAGAAGACTTTGGTCCACATCTGCACCAAGAAGAGGGCACGCATACATTTTTAGGTCTGCAGTCTTCAAAAAAACAAACAGTCTGCGAAGGCTAATGTCTGCGCGTGGTCTGCGCGGCGCAGACAGAAGAGGCCTCGCAGATCTGCAGACAAAAAACAAACACTGCCTTGGTGATGACACCCTGAGCGCTTGGCCAAGCCGGAACTAAGTTGATGTGTTCAATTTGAAACATCCCAAAATACGAGCCAAAAATTTCGTTTTCAAATCATTTAACAAACATAAATAACATCGTCATAGTATAAAATCATAAAACATGTATCTCGAAGTCTCATAAAATCTGTCATCATATCACAATCTCATATAACATATCAAAGTAAACTCCCAGGCTGAAGAAGGTGGTGTGTGCCATGCGACCATCCCGAGCTCTTCCCTTTGCTACCGGAAGTACCTGAAACCAAACTAAAACTGTAAGCACAAAGCTTAGTGAGCTCCCCCAAACTACCACATATAATACAAAGCACATATCACAAATAACATAACTATAGGACTACTCCCAAATGCATCGAGACGAATCTCGGCATCGGCTTGCCCGACATTGGACTCCTGTCCGGCATCGGGCTCACCCCGACATCCGACCGCATCGGGCTCCCCCGGCATCGAGCTTGCCCCAGCATCGGGCTTACCCCCGACATGTACACAACATATATCAGAAACATATAAACTAGCATACATCGGGCTTACCCCATAACATATATTTCATGGCATAATAACTAACATACATCGGGCTTGCCCCGACATCGGGCTTACCCTGGAATACATAGCATATAACATAATCACACATGCTGCCTCGGGCTTGCCCCGACATCGGAATGGAGTCCGGAACATATAACACATAACACATAAACATGCATGAATCACAAAGACATCAAGCATACATAACTACTTCTCGGGACCGCATCGGCATCAGACCGAAGTCCGGAAACATATAAGTTGCATCGAGCTTACCCCCACATACTACAACTACTTAAACGGGCCGACATTATGGTCGTAGACCCGTTCCTACTGGAAGGAAACTCACCTCGTGTGACTGACTGCTGTAACTCTGGGTGGGGAATCTCTGTTTGCTGCTCCGGCGACTCTCCGGCTATAAAATCCCACAAAGGTACTTAGTTAAAAGTTGATAACTACTCTTAGGGTAAAATAACCATTTTACCCCTAGCTAAAGTCAACATCATGGTCAAAGTCAACTTCCCAGTTGACCGGACTCGCCGAGTTGGCTCGTCAACTCGCCGAGTCCCGATCATCACAACTACCCCCAACCCGACTCTACTCGTCGAGTTTAGCAAGAACTCGACGAGTTCACCTTCAATCATAACATCGAGACAATCTTCATCTGGCTCGCCGAGTTCTTCCTGAACTCGTCGGGTTTATCTTCATATTAAGAATGTGTCCAGTCTGTGACTTGTCGACTTGTATGAACAACTCGTCGAGTCCGTCTTCATGAGTTGGGAGATGGCCTTGGACACGCCGAGTACATTCCTACACTCGTCGAGTCCCATGGTTTCCAGATCCATGGCTTTGTCCATTTCATTGAGTCTCCTCCCCGGACTCATCCAAATCCCTTCTGAACTAAAATGGGTTCCTTAGAGACATAACAGTTTTTGGGAATCAACTCACGACTCGCCGAGTCCATGCATGTCCAAGTCTAATTATTCGATTTCTGATGGGCAAAACTCATCCAGTAGGTAGATCTGGGCTCCCTAAGTAGATATAACATGTAAAGTCGTTAACTTTACGTACATGCATGGGACTTTTATGCTCAAAGGACCAAAAATAGGATTTATTTCATACATGGGGTTCTCATGGCCATGAAGATGGCACCTTTATGCCATGAGAGCCCTCTAAGGTTCCAGATCTGAAGTTATATTAACTTGGGACGTCGAATACCCAAAGAATAAGCTTCTTGGACCCAAAACTTCATAAAAAATGACCACAATGAGATCAAAGAAACTATAAGTCACGTATAAAGCTTGATTACCAGAAAGTGAGGAGAAATTGCTTTTGTTCTTGGATCTACAAACTTCTCTTGATGTCCTCCTTCTTCCTCATCTTCATACTAGCTTCAAAGCACACAAGTTTACTAAAAAATGGCACTCAAACAGTCATAAGGCTCAAGGTGGTGAGTTAGGGTTTTCTGGACGTTGAGGGAGTGATAAGGAAGGTCATAGGGGCATTATGTTCTTTAAATAATGGGACGAACCCTTGAAATTAGGGTTCTCATCAGACATCGCCTACTCGCCGAGTCGGTCTTCTGACTCATCGAGTAGACTACTTAGTTCCCCCCCCCACCCCCCGGATTTGATCTTACTCGATGAGTTGGGCCTTCAACTCGTCGAGTCCAAGGGTAAAATTATAAAGTTGACCTGATTAAATGCATACCTGGAACCGGGTGTTACATAATTATAGTCTGTTGTCAGTCGTCATAAAATCGACAATCGGGAAAAAACACATGAATTGTATGATTAAAATCCATGTCTCAGTTCATACGATATTTAGAATGGAGGAATATATAATCCCTTATCTAAAGGACACGTTACTGATAAGATCAGAGTTCCACAATGGCTTTTGAAAGCTACGACTGTTGATCAGGTTCCGAAGTCATACCCAATATAGTTATTAGACTTATCCAAGTGGGAGACTGTTGGATTAGGTGTCTAAGCCCATAACTATTTTGGTATGTACTTGACCCGATTGTGAGCATGGTCGTTTTGGGTTGCCTTCACCATAGCAACTGATAGGATGAACTAAGGAGAAAGAGGATTAATTATGATTTATTAATATATTATATGAATAATATATTAAAACAGAAATCATATTGTTTAATTGATATTAGTCAAGAATGAATAAGAATTAATTTTGTGGCTAAAAGAGATTAATTAAATAAAGGGGTCTGATTGTGTAATTATAAGATAGTTACATAAATGGGCTAATGGACTCCATAAAACTTGGAGTGGACGAAATCTATGGGGAAATCCATAATAATTCGTCCAAGGCCTCTAAGGAGGGAGTCCATGGGCTACTTAGGGCCTAAGTAGTCAAATTAGGATTTCCTAGTTGAAAACCATCGGGCCCTGCCCCATAAGCATACAAGCATATACATATACAAGAGCCTCACAGACATCTAGTATCATAGCATAACTGATCATGGGCTGGCATTGGTGCCATAGACCCTTTAAACATGGTGAGGAAACTCACCTTGAACTGTTGAATCTCACATATAAAACTCTACCTACTGGCCCGCTGAAATCCCCACGCTATCAACAAAATAACATCCAATTAATAATTAGATCCCGACTCACACTAAGAATCCAACGAGATCAAAAGACCTTTTTTTCCTTTCCCTAACTTGGCCCAAGGCTAAGGCCCAAACCCACTGACCAAAAGCCAAATGTCCAAAATAATTACTCAAAGCATAAATACGGCCCAATTTTCTAAATTGGGCTCAAGTCCATTTGTGGGCCTCCAACCAAAGTTCCAATAAAATATCAATAGCCCAAAATAATATTTTGATGGCCCAACAAGACCCTAATCATCTAGAGTCCAAACATTGACCAACACCAAAAGGCCCAAAAGCTCTAAAGCCCATTGCTGAGTACACGAGGCATATTCAGCTCATACGCTTAGCGTACTCGCTTTGGGGCTTGTACGTGCAACGTACCAGCTTGTATGCCCAACACACTCCCCAGCTTAGCCAACTTCCATTATTCAGCTCTTAATCGATTAAGACTTTACCCAACACTCATATCTGACTTCCTTAAGGTGGTTTATCATGTAAAAATTGGAACTTTACGTGCATGCATGGCTTAATGGGGCTTTAGATCTCAAAAGAGCTTAACAAATGACATAACACATGCATGAGCCCATAAATATCATAAAGTTTGTATTTTTATTCTAAAAGAACCCTCAAAACATCCAGATGTACAAGGTTTAGCTCCTAAAATGGCCTTAGCTCACAAAACCAACAAAAAAGGGACCAAAATAGCAAAAACCAAGCCAATGAGTAGATCTATGAAAGGAGATGACAACATTTGAAATTTAAACCTCAAAGTCCACGAAATGAAGGTGCTAAAGTTGGATCTATAAGCTAACCTCCAAATAATGAGTCTTCAAGCATCTTCTTCTACTACTTCAAGATGCACAAAACCCTCAGAAGTTCAAAACAAGAGCACAAGAGCACCAACCAAGGCAAAAGGACGAATTAAGGTTTTCAAAGGGTGGAGGCAGGTCTAAAATGTCCAGGAGGTGAGTTAATGAAGCTTAAATCGGGCAAAAACCCTAGAAATTAGGGTTTGCCCCTGGCCAACGTATGCCCAACGTAACCCTCGTATGCCCAACGTACGAGGCTGATACCCGCGATCATAAATCAGCTAGTACACCAAATGTACCCTATGGTACGCTCCGCATACTAGCCACAAGGACCAAAATGCAACACTTTTAAAATATTAAGGGTTGAATATGAACATACCAGATCAAGTGCTACAATTCTACCCCCACTTGAATAAGAATTCGTCCTCGAAGTCCATTGCTCTAAATAATTCAGGATAGTGCTCCCTCATCTCATCTTCTGGCTCCCAAGTCCACTCTGAACCCTTGCGATGTTGCCATTGCACTTTCACGAACCCAACAACCTTGTTCCTCAAGGTTTTCGTCTGTCGATCAAGAATCACCACGGGTCTCTCAAAATAGTTCATGTGGTCATCTACCTGAATATCCTCCAACGGTACCACTGCGGAATCATCCCCTAAGCATTTCCACAATTGAAATACATGGACGTGTTGTGAATCTGACTAAGTTCATCTGTAAGATCCAAACGATATGTAACCTGGCCCACCAGGGATAAACCCAAAAAGGACCGATATACTTGGGGCCCATCTTTCTTCTATTCCTGAATCGGATGACACCTTTCTAATGTGATGATGGGTTTTATACAAACAATCCTATGTGTGCATGCAACCCTAGATTGGATCTATGTTTTCTCTATTAGACATACAAGCATTAAACATAAAAAAGAGAACCCTAATATGTATCTAATGAATCAAAATCTACAAAGCTAAGATTACATACCTTTGTTTCTATATGGTAATAACAACCGATTCTTGAAGATCCTTTACTCTTGAGAACAAGTACCACAAGTGTAGTACCTTAATGGCTCACAAACACACTAGGGAAAGAGGATGAATATGAGAGAGAGTCACTTTCTCCCAAAGTCGTCTCTTCTAGGGTTTCCAAGGGGATGGCCGAATTCAAGAGCCAAGGGGCTCTATTTATACTTGAGGCTAGCTAGGGTTTTAAGGTGGAAACTATAATTCCTTAGCTTAGGGCCTAAGCAAGTCCATGGACCCCTTCCATAGGGCTTGGACGAAAATCTCTAGAATCTTCTAGGGATTTTCGGCCCTCCCTAATAAGGGCGATCCAATGGCCCAAAACCTCAACTATAAAATATTTACAAAATAGCCCTTGCACTTTTAGTTTGTTCCTTTAATCCCAAAATTAATTCCAAATTAATTTCTGATTAAACACTTATTAAAAATATGATTTCTAATTAATATATTATTCTTAGAATATGTTAATAAATCATATTTATGCACCAATTTATTATTCTAAATAATAAAAGCAGCCTCTCTCTCCAATAGTCATCCTGTCTAGTTGCCAGTGTGAAGGCAACCCAAAAGGACCATAACACTATCAAATCAAGTACATATCAATTATAGTTATGAGCTTAGACACCTAATCCAACAGTCTCCCACTTGGATAAGTCTAATAACTATAACTGCAAGTATGACTTTAGAATCTGAATAGCGATCATAGCTCTTAAAAGCCGTTGTCGACCTGGTCAATGATGCGTCCTTTAGATAATGGATCATATAATCCTTCGTTCTGCAAGATATCATGTGGACAAAGACATCGAATAGAATCATTCTCAATGCCCAATAGTTTGTTTCTAGATTATGATTTGTTAGACTACGAACTTAACTAAACACATCAATTATGTCCTGATCGGGCTCGACACATAAGTCAATACAAAATCATCGAGGGGCCCATGATATTGCTTTTCCCGTTAGGGCAAAAGGAACACATAAAATTTGACTTATATGCTTGTACTATTTACTCATCAAATCATACACAAAACTACGTTTTATAACATCATGTTACTGATGCGTTTACGCATTATGTCACACCCCAAAACCGAAACGGCAGAAACGTTTGGGGCCGGAGGATGTCATGTACAGTATCATAACAATGCAAAGTAGTAAATAAGCAACAACATCATCCATTGCATTAATAGTATAATTTCATACAAGTATGTTCTTTAATAGTAATAAGACACCAAAAATGAATAATCAAAATAAAAGACGAGTCTTGAAGATGCTCCGTCTTCTCAAAACCTGGCATCGGCACCTGTCTACTGGTGACTTGAGAATACAAGTTATTTTGAAAGCGTAGATCAGCATTTAAGCTGGTGAGTTCATAAGTATTTAATGTCAATGTTTGTATAAGTTTGAATGTAAATGTTTGTAAAAGTTCAATGTAAATGTTTGTATATGTTTAAAAACCTCTAGAAAATCCCATATTTCCTACTAGTATAAAAAGTAGTCTTCTGC
Organism: Lactuca sativa; assembly: GCF_002870075.4. NCBI lineage: Eukaryota > Viridiplantae > Streptophyta > Magnoliopsida > Asterales > Asteraceae > Lactuca > Lactuca sativa. Next base: position 56,045,850 of record NC_056625.2, read on the forward strand.
CAAGACCCGGCTTTTTTGAATGTTTGTTTCTTTATAAAAGTGCATGTTTTCTCTAGTTTATAACTATCTTAACTCGAAAATAGCTTGCATTGGCTTTCAAGTAGAACTGTCACTATATGATAGTAATGGGAAAAGTAAGTACTCAGGGGTCTTCAGAATTGACAATCTACAGTACTAATTACTTGAAAACATATTTGTTTTATTAAGGTCATAATGTGATAAGTAGTTCCCATACTAAACGTTCTCCCTACAAGAGATTATGGGAAACAAGAGTGACTTCCGCAACGAATTGCTAGGCCGTAGTATCCACATTAAAGTTATATGATCATGTATACCCAATTTATTATCACCTTTTGTTTAGAAAAATGCATTAGTGACCATTGGTATAGTTAGATCCTGTAGTTGTTCCATGCTATAACATCTTAGTATGTTCGTTATGTTATAGTATCTTAGTATGTACTTGTATATGATATTATTCTCTGTTGTAGTATTCTCTGCCTAATATTTGTATATGATAGTATTCTCCTAAACTATACCTATAATAGCTTACTAGTAAGTTCTGTTATACTATTCTTCTTTGTAGTATTTGAATGATTGACTGGTACTTTTATATCTACATATGTATACATAATATATTACTAATGTTTAGACGACCTTCGGACAACTAACCGATTACTCTAAGTACACATCCAAACAAGAAAAGGAAATAAAGTGGGTTAGCGGTTCTATGTCCTTTAAACATTTCTTACATAACTATACATATATATGCATGCATTTGACGATATATAAGTTAAAAATGAAGTTTTGTAAAACCTTTTGAAGAGTTTAGTAATAAATATTCATGACTTGATGTCAATTTATAAAACGATTTAAAAGTAGTTTGTTTGAAACACAATTTGAAGTATATGAAATCCTATTGTTTGAAACACAGTTATAAATCACATATGATTGATTAAATAACAAAAAGTAACACATGACTTTAACTGCATACTTGAAAGTACGTGAAGTTGAATGTCTCACAAAACTTAGTATCAAATAGATTTACGTATGAAAAGTCCATTTGCTCTTGTATATGAAAGTATTTACTTGATATAGTACTCGTAGTATGTAAAATTTTATGAATATCTAGTAAACTATACATATTATAGTTTTTCTAAATGTGTTATTCGTTTGTATGATAAACCCTACTGCAATATCGACTTTGTACGCAAGTATAACGTTTGTAATAATATTATTGAACATTCATACTCAAAATATAAATAAAGTGTTTGACATTTATATAACAACATGTTTTATTCCAAAAGGACAAAGTGTTATCGTGATATGTTGTATGAGAACGTTTTCGTATGATAGTTAAAATAACAGTATAAAATGCATAGAAAAGGATAGATATTTCCACTCGATAATAACCTGGTGTTTAATTGTATCCCCCCCCCCTAAAAGTGTATAAAAGTATTTACAAAATATTTGAAAACGTAGTTGTAGGGGTATGAACTCACTTGATAGATTGAAGAAGGTGAGATGAAAACCGAGCAGAACTTCGACAGGAGAAAGCGGATTTCTCGAGATTCTCAAGAATCTCGGGAGCGTAAAACCTTCCTTTGGAACTTGGATGTGAAGACCGGGGCTTTAGGATATTTCTTGCATGCAAAATGGGGAAAAAAACGCAAGAGAAGGAGAGAAAATGAGCCATTTTGCCTGGAACCCTCGCATACGAGGGGCATACCAGCGAGGTTACGCGGGGCGTTCACATGCGTCATGGCTTACTGCATCCTCGGATGGAGCATTGGATGGGACCCGGAGCGACGTGGACGAACCGAGGCCTAGCACCCGAGTACGTTGGGCGCAAATCCTCTTGGTTTGTGTGCCTTGAACTTGTAAAATCCATAACCTTCGCATACAAGCTCCATTTTTGATGTTCTTTATATGCACGCGTAGGTGAGAATGTACTCTACAACTTTCATTTAGACTTCGTCGGCTGGTTTTAATTTTATTTTTAATTATTTATTTTTAATAGGTCGGGATAGGAATAGTCCGTTAAAAATCCATAACTTCTTCATCCAGCGTCCGTTTTCGTCAGAATTTTTACCGTTGTAATACCATTGATGAGATCTTCAATTATTGTTTAGGTCATGATGGCAAAAAGTCGCTTGATCTCAATTTCGAGTTTTTAGCTGTCTACTGCTATGTCCGAAACTTCGAAAAATCATAACTTCCTCATATGAAATCAGATTTGGGCGTTCTTTTTATGTATGTTTACGATTTAATGATATATATGACTTTCACTTAGATACTTAAGGCTAAAAAGTGTTTTATTGAAACTTCGCATTTTTACGTTTAGTAGGGTTTTACCGGTTTTTACACAAATTTTCGGTTGGTCATAACTTCCTCGTTATAACTCGGATTCGAGTGATCTGGATATCTCTGAAAACCTTGAAATGATATCTATCATTATGACAACCCAATTGAGACTTTTTAAACATTTTATTTTCGAAGATATTTTATTAACTTAAAACGGGTTACAAGGTTCGACTGGAATTCGTTACATTGGCTTGAAATTTCAGGTTGTCACATCATCCCCCCGTTAGAGGGAATTTCGTCCCGGAATTAAATGTAAGGTAAATATTTGTGGATTACGGAAAGAGATATGGGTACTTTTTTTTCATCTGGTCTTCGTGCTCCTAAGTGTATTCAGGTCCTCGCATGGCATTCCCACGAACCTTTCACTATTGGGGTACAACTTTGTTTCTTTTGTCTGGCTTCACTGGGGTGATAACCCTTCATGAGATGCTCGTTAAGATGACTAGAAAGTTTATGTATCTCAGCTGGAGCTAGACGATAAGGCGATTTGGCTACTGGGGTAGTTCCTGGAACTAAGTCGATTCTGAAACTTGACTTGGCGTTGTGGTGGAAAAGTCGCGTACTTCTGGAATGTTCTGAATGCCTTTCACTTCTTGGCTCGTATTGACGATGTGTGCAAGGAATGTATGACATTCCATTCGTAAGCACTTCTGAGCTTGTATACACGAAATGATGAGAAGGTTCGTACTTGATTTGTCGCTGTAAATAACTAGAGTTTCGTTGTTAGGGAGGTTAAGACGAACTGCTTTCTCAAAGCACATGATGTCGGATCGATGTAGACTCAACCAACTCATACTAATTATGACGTCAAAACTTTATGGTGGATTAGATGTCGTGAAGATCTAAAAGAAAGTATGATTACTCATGAATTAAGGAAATAGATAGGTACTTCTAAGTTTATTCTCACGAAAGCACGATCACTCGCAGTCTTGGGCAGTCTCCGTCCTGAAGTTCGTAGTAGAAATCATACCTGGTTCATCAGTCACAGTCTCGGGTATACGAGTCGTATATAATTAAGACTAAAAAGGTAGTCAAATAAATGATTCTTCTCTAAGCTCACATCCACACAAAGAAAAGAAGTTAAAGCAGAATCATCAATTCTAAACCTGTAGAAGCTTGATTATGTACCACCCTTGCGTATACATTCCTCAGTGATAGATTAACCGTATCGGCCTTCAAATTGAACTTGACGTACTATACGAGTGGTATTCCGGGGAGGTCTGCTGAGGTTACTTCAGGAAAGCTATGAAACATAAGGCAATCTACGCATGAGTGCCTCAGAGTTTTGGAATTTCGGCTTTGCTTGAAAGTCGATTACAGGGAGAAGAATTTTTGCACGAAACTGGCACAGTGAGGATCAAATCGACTCAAGTCAACTGACCATGTCGAACTACTCGGAATCACTGGCGTGAGACTAGTTCAGAACGGTGTTACAAGAACACTACTGTGCAACTTATGAAGAAGTTTCAGTACTTTAGTTTTACCGATGATGGTGCTGCTGCGAATAAGGTATCTGCGTAAAAGCAAGTACCAGCAGCACGAGAGTCCCTAGAACTGATGAGATCTCGCAGAAAGATATGACTCGAGTTGCACTAGTTTTATACCAATGTAAATATTTGATTCGAACGAGAGTGTAATTATAATTGTAATTAATTATTGCGGTTTGGAAGTGTACCCATGAGCTAAGTTACCATAGTTCAACAAATTGACTAGGGTGAGAGTTGGATAGAATCCTAACGATAATAGAATGAAAGTATTTGAACAAAGATTGTAACCGAAATTAGCTGATTGTCAATGTCATTGATATTTAAGATGTAAAAAGTTTGGGAAAAATGACCTTGGAGTAGGTCTTACATCATATCCGAAGTAGAAAAGTTTTGACAGCATAAAGGCCTACTAAAAGTACTTACAGTACAGGGATAGTTACATAGAAAAGTGCTACTTGGAGCATAGATAGGAAGACTATTCCTTAAACCAAGGAAAGAAAAGTAGAATATCTCTTACTGGTGAGGGTTATCCCTCGGGTGAACACTTAGTTCAACCATTTATCTAGACGAGAAATAAGGGTAAAAGAAACAGTTAATAGACGTACTAACTAAGATAATTATAAGATGATCTTTATTAGTTACTCCCACATTTGCGTAGTGCATACCAGTCATATGTAACCAAAACCGGATAGACCTTCGAATAAGTGATCCTAACTCTAAGTCCACAACCAAACAAGGAACAGGAAGTAAAGCAAAGATCACAAATTCTAAGTCTATGACACCATAGTTACATATAATCGTAGTGTATCCACTCGACAACTATTAACATACTAATAAAGACCTATTTAGTTCTCAAATAAGTAATTATAGTAGCACAAAATACTCCTATAGTAGTTTAAGTTTATGTTCTGTTCTAATGTTCTCATTGTAGTATGGTTGGTAAGTTTTTAGACTTGTTGCAACACCACAACCATTCTTAGGCACATGCTAGTCACTCCTCGGAAAATATAGTTGATCAGGCTATATCCTCCCAGGTTTGAGTATATGTCTCTAAGCCTAATCGTCTTGTTCAATAATCGTAACACTTTTGTTCTGTCCTAGTGACACTGTTTTTAATATGAATGCAGGTATGTATACTTAGTTAAATATTTTATTATTTAAAAGTATAAACTCTTGGTCATAGTATATTAATACCGTTGTGTTTATAGTTTGTATATCTTTTATGGGTTGATATACTTGATTCACTATAAACAAAGCTCTGATACCAATCTGTCACACCCCAAAACCGAAACAGCGGAAACGTTCGAGGGCGGAGGACGTCATGTACAGTATCATAACAATGCAAAGTAGTAAATAAGCAACAAGATCATCCATTGAATTAATAGTATAATTTCGTACAAGTGTGTTCTTTAATAGTAATAAGACACCAAAAATGAATAATCAAAATAAAAGACGAGTCTTGAAGATGCTCCATCTTCTCAAAACCTGGCATCGGCACCTGTCTACTGGTGACTTGAGAATACAAGTTATTTTGAAAACGTAGATCAGCATTTAAGCTGGTGAGTTCATAAGTATTTAATGTCAATGTTTGTATATGTTTGAATATAAATGTTTGTAAAAGTTCAATGTAAATGTTTGTAAAAGTTCAATGTAAATGTTTGTATACGTTTAAAAACCTCTAGAAAATCCCATATTTCCTACTAGTATAAAAAGTAGTCTTCTGCCAAGACCCGACTTTTTTGAATATTTGTTTCTTTATAAAAGTGGATGTTTTCCCTAGTTTATAAATATCTTAACTTGAAAATAGCTTGCATTGACTTTCAAGTAGAACTGTCACTATATGATAGTAATGGGAAAAGTAAGTACTCAGGGGTCTTCAGAATTGACAATCTACGGTAATAATTACTTGAAAACATATTTGTTTTATTAAGGTCATAATGTGATACGTAGTTCCCATACTAAACGTTCTCCCTACAAGAGATTATGGGAAACAAGAGTGACTTCCGCAACGAATTTGTAAAACCTTTTGAAGAGTTTAGTAATAAATATTCATGACTTGATGTCAATTTATAAAACGATTTAAAAGTAGTTTGTTTGAAACACAGATTGAAGTATATAAAATCCTATTGTTTGAAACACAGTTATAAATCACATATGATTGATTAAATAACAAAAAGTAACACATGAATTTAACTGCATACTTGAAAGTACATGAAGTTTAATGTCTCACAAAACTTAGTATCAAAAAGATTTACGTATGAAAAGTCCATTTGTTCTTGTATATGAAAGTATTTACTTGATATAGTACTCGTAGTATGTAAAATTTTATGAATATCTAGTAAACTATACCTATTATAGTTTTTCTAAACGTGTGGTTCGTTTGTATGATAAATGTCACACCCCAAAACTAAGAACGGTGGAAACGTTCTGGGGTGGAGGACGTCATGTACAATATCACAACAATGAAAAGTAGTAAACAAGCAACAACATCATCCATTGCATTAATAATATAATTTTTAATACAAGTGTTCTGACAAATTATGATAAACACTAAAGTATAATAAAAATGAAAGATGAGTCTTGAACGAGCTCCATCTTCTCTAAACCTTGCATCGGTAACTGTCTATGGTTGACCTGAGGTGTAACGACCCGAATTTCACGTCCAAAAATTTCGTTATAACACATTACATAAAAAGCATCAATAGTTAAAACATTGTTTGATTAAACCATTTCACATCGAAAAGCAAATTGAAAACCAAACAACCAAAATGTCAGAGTGTCACTCCCAGAATAAGCTAATAACTACGGAAACAAGAGTGTGTGTGACATGCTGCTACCGTGCCGGCTCCTTCCCCTTGGCTAGGGAGGTACCTGAAACAACAACTGAAAAACGTAAGCGCAAAGCTTAGTGAGTTCCCACACCGTACCACATACCACAATAACCACATAACACACATATATTGTCAGGCATATCTAGGTGCCTGACCTACCCCTTCGGTCCTCTCGATCGGGTATTGCCAAGCATATCTGGGTGTTGGCCTCCCCTTCGGTCCTCTCGACCGGATACTGCCTAGCATATCTGGGTGCTGGCCTCCCCTTCGGTCCTCTCGACCGGATATCTTGGGGACTATCTCCCTACCACTACTAACACATAGAATCATATCATATTAGCACATAAACATAGCACAGGTAGTAGTAACCCCTAGATGAATATCACAGAGACAAACATCTACATACAACTCCTACTGGTGGGCCGGCTTTGTGGCCGTAGACCCACCGCTACTGGAAGGCAACTCACCTCGAAAAGGCTGCTGGTCTGTGTGGGAATTGACTGTCTACTGCTGTTGCTGCTGCTCCGGACGTCCCCCGGCTATAATTCCCACAAAACGATCAGTCAAACATCGCTAGATGTTCTTAGGGTAAAGTGACCCTTTTTACCCCTTACCAAGTCAAGTTCAGGTCAAAGTCAACTTCCAGTTGACTGGACTCGCCGAGTCCGCGAGCAACTCGCCGAGTCCATCCCTCACTGATCCGGTCCCACTCACCAGGTCCTTCTCCCCACTCACTGAGTCACCCTTGACTCTCTACCCGGGACTATGGGGCCGACTCGAGTCCCAACTCGCCGAGTTCCTCGAGCAACTCACCGAGTTCCTTGAGCAGATCCCCTGCTCGCTTTCAATCCACACCAGAACACCCCATACAAGGGTTTGGGGTTTCGGGACTACGTTACACACTTAATTTCGCGCACAGGTACGAAGGGTTGAGCCTTCGATGCTTAAACCCCTCGTGATCTGTGGATGTTCATAAGACTCGCCGAGTTTGAGGAACTACTCGGCGAGCTCCAGGAAATCTTCATAGGACTCGCCAAGTTGTTCTTCAAACTCGCCGAGTCGACGACCATCTTCATAGAACTCGCCGAGTCCTTCGACCCATTCCCTGAGTAGGCCAGATCTGGGACATGCAACACTTCAAAACCACATATCCAAGGTCCTAGGGCTCATTTACCACGTAAAGTTGCAAACTTTACGTGCATGCATGGCCCTATGAGCTCAAACATGCAATTCCAAGCTCTTTAAGAGGTCCTATACTCAATGGGGACCTCAATCACCTCAACCACAGAGACTTTATGCTACTCGGATGACCAAAAGGTCCAAATCCGAAGTCCTTGCAGAACATTAACCATAGACACATAGATATTTAGGTTCTTAGGGCTTAAAACCTCTTTTAGGGACAAAAAGGGGACTCAATGAACTAAAGATCAAGGTAGGAACTTTTCTAACTGAATAGAAGCCCTTCACAGAGTAGATTCTGGATCTTCTTCCCTTTTTGCACTCTTTAACCTTCTCCTTCTTCCCCCAAGCTCCAAACCACCTTCAAAATGCTAAAAATCACCCATAAGGACACAAAAGGGGCTAGGGTTTCGTTCTACAGATCTCTGGGAGTGCTAGGGGAAATGGAGGCTGGGTTAGATCGTTTAAATAAGGTGCAAACATCCGGGTTAGGGTTTAAGTCCAGACAGGGTCTACTCGCCGAGTAGACCGAGTAGATCCCGCGTCTAGTCCCGCTTCTACTCGGCGAGTTAGTCCTTCAACTCGCCGAGTCCAAGGTTAATCATGCAATATAAGGAGATTTAATAACCAAGAATACATACCAGGAACCAGGTGCTACATGAGGATACAAGTTATTTTGAAAGAGAGTATCAGCTTTAAAGCTGGTGAGATCATAACTATTTTAGTGTCTTAATTTGTATGTAAGTATTTGTATGTATACGAATTGTAAGTATTAAAATTGTATATGAACTGTAAGTATAAAAATGTTTTGTAAAACAACTGTAAATGTTTGAAAATCCCTAGAAATCCCTATGATTCCTACTATTATATAAGGGTGTCTTCTACAAAGACCTAACTGTTCTAAATGTAGCCTTCTACCAAGACCTAACTGCTTTGAATGTAGCCTTCTACCAAGACCCGACTGTTCTAAATGTAGTCTTCTACCAAGACCCGACTGTTCTGAATGTAGTCTTCTACCGAGACTTAACTGTTCTAAATGTTCGTTTCTTGTAAAAGTGTGTAAGTTTTCCAAGTGTAACTATAATTAACAAAATGTAGTTTGTACATTTAATGTTTAAGTGAAATGATCACTAAATATATGTAAAGGGTAAATTAATGTAGTACTGTAGTGTTGTATTATAGGAACTACTGATATACTAACTACCTTAAACTGGATTTATATTAAGGTATCATGTGATTAATTGTACCATACTATCGACTAGGTAACAACGACAAATGTAGGTCGTAAAAAGGTATGACGTTTGGCACCCGCAGACCTGCAGGTCCGGCTGTAGCTAGCAGCAAGGTATAGGATAGTCAATCCAGTATAGATCTATACGCAAACTCATGCTCTCCCTCCAAGAGACTCTGGCTACAACTCGGGCCATGACATTGAAGGCATGCGCCGATACAGTGGATCACAATTATGTTAACATATTCATGTATATGTAATGTATTGTTACTCGTTCTAGTATCATTGTATATTTTCTCTTTCTAGTATAGTTGTATATGTTCTCTTTCTAGTATAGTTGTATATGTTCTTCTTCTAGTATAGCTGTATATGTTCTCTTTCAAGATGTATCTATGTAAATGTAATCATGTAAACATATCTATGTAATAGTATAGTAATGTACTGTAATGTTCTACGTGTGCTAGCTGTAATGTGTGTTCTCTCTCTATATAGCATGTATTGACTCATGAATGAACTGAGTCATTGTATGATATCGCGTTCTAGTAATAGTTCTAGTATCTTCCTAAACTACCCATATGGTAGCTTACTAGTAATTTAACTGGTACGTATGAACATGGATGTATACCCTTGCTACCCAAGGGCATTAGATGAACTAGAAGGACCTTTATGACTATATATGTACATAGGATATATAACTAATATTTAAACAACCTTCAGACGGATACCCGATGTCCCACCAGACCACATCTCAAGTGCGAAAAGGAAATAGGGTGGATAGCCTTCCTAAGTCTTTTAAAAATTTCTTATATAACTATACATATAGAGGCATGCAATTGAATATATAAAAGCATAAAATAAGCTTTGTAAAACCTTTGAACATAATTATTATCTAAGAAAAGATCGACTTGATGTCAATCTATAAAACAGTTTGAAAGCGTGGGTTTGATAAAACAGTTTAAGTATAAATAAACATTTATTTGAAACACAATTGTAAATGAGTTTGAAATGGAACATACAAAGTAAAACGTACAGTTTAATAAGGTGTTTTAAACATATGAAGTGTTTATAAAAATCATTTGAAGGAAACTGTTTGGTAAAACGGCTAATGAGTAGCCAATCATTTGAATGCTGCTTATCAATCACATGTGATTGATATAATAACTAGCATGATTCTACTTGTATCCCCCACCCCATAAAACATTTAAAAACAGTTAAAACATTGATTAAGGGGTATGAACTCACTTGTTGCGAGTGGATCGGAAGGAAGTGTTGGATATGTGCTTGGTGTCAAGTGAAGACTTAGACACGCACAAAAATCCTAATTACATATGAGGACATATGTATATAAACAATTAGTCTTTAAACAACTAATAAACAAGTCAAGACACTCTAGGACATGACAAACACTTTGTATAAGTGTTATAAGTGCTAAGGAGTGCATCTAAGTGTTGTAGCGAAAGGCTAGTATGATTGGGGTTCAAGGAACACTCTTAAAATGAGTTTACTCCCTAAGGACCAACACCCCTTGAGTTTATGGTTGTAAACTCTTGAGTTTACGGTCGTAAACTCCTAATATTTTGACCATTTGTTGTTTTGAAGTCTTCTAAGCTATTCCAAGCATTCCTACCTCATGATTTAGCCTTAGGATGTGTTGTGTGGCATCAAAACACTCCTAAATGGAGTTTACGGTCTAAGGACCATTTCTCCATGAGTTTACTACCTTAAACTCATGAGTTTACTACCTTAAAATCATGAGCTTACTACCTTAAACTCACAAGTTTTGTATTTGGGGGTTTTGAAGTCCTTAGCTCAATCATGGCACTAGTCTAGGTTAGATTCTAGGCATAAGGAACAACCATGGGACATTTATGGGACATTTACACATCATTTGGGGTGTTTACGGTTTTGGGAGATCCCCAAACCGTAAACACATAAAAATGTATGATTTTGGTTCTTTTTGTGTGATAAACTCATCAAGGATGAATCTAGACAAGTCCCTAAGGCATTTTGAAGCATCTAGGCACCCTAACACACCACTTTGGCCCTATTCTTGGTGTTTACGGTTTTGGGACCTCCCAAAACCGTGAACACCTTTAACTTGGTGTTCTTGGGACTTTTACTTGGTATCAACATGTATAGCTAGCTTTAAATGAATCTAGGATAGAAGTACTTACATTGTGGAAGCTTGAAATAAACTTTAAGTCCAAGAACACTAGTATGTGTTCTTGGTGTTTTGGAAAAACTAGTCAAAACACATAAATGAATTGATTAATGGATGTACAATCACTAGATTAAGTGATATACTAACTTGAAAGGGTTAGAACACTTATTAGTTTGAAGATCTAGAACAAAATCTAGGATGATACTTGAAAGAGTTTGGAGTTTACTCTTTTGGAGTTTACTCTTTTAGTAAATGGGGAGTAAACACAAATGACTAGTCTTGGGGAATAAACTCATGGATAAGCATGAGTTTACGGATTTTTGGGATGATTTTTCGACCCAAACAAAATAGTTTGGCCGGGAACTTCTAAGACGCGAGGTGTTTGCGGTTTTTAAAATTCAAAGACTGAGATGGCACTTTCTTTCACCCGTTCGTTTAAAAATAATATTAAAATAATCAAAAGAACTTTATTTTTCCCAAAAACAAGTAAAAGTGAACTTGACTTATAATATGAAGTGATTGGCTTTTTGGGTTTGACAAAATGAAAATTTCGGGTTGTCACATCATCCTCCTGTTAAAGGGAATTTCGTCCTGAAATTAGAATTTAGGTAAGGAAGTAGGTATGATGATCGAGTTAAGAGGAGGAAACTTCCTAATCGATTGGTTCTAGCGCTCCTAAGTGAAATCGGGTCCTCGGTTGGTATCCCAACGAACCTTCACTAATGGGCGACTGCGTTGCTTTGTCCGCTTGACCTCTATGCCTAGGGTCACTACGGTTCTAATACGAATGTGAGGATCTCGTTAATGTTGATCTCGTCGAGTAGGATTACGAGAGTCCTAACGGAAAGGTACGGTTTGAAGATCGAGACGCGAAGAGTAAAATGTACACTATTGAGTTTGCGGAGTAGGTTTAGTCTGTGAGGTACAGGACCGATTCTGGCAAGAATCTCGGAGGTCCTGACTATCTTGGATTTAGCTTTCCACACGTTGCGAAGCGCATTAAGCATTCCCAGAGTGAGTTTTCCTAAAGGACTTGGTCTCTCACTTGGAATCTCCAAGGTTTCTTTTTCTTGTTTATCTTCCCAGTCAAGGGCCACCCCCTGTTGGGTCAAAGTCGTACGAGTTTCTGTGATTTGCGAGGAGTTATGGATGAACTATGACATTAGGTCTGTAAGACCTAGAATTTGGCGAATGTCTGTCGGCGTCTCAGGTGTCGACAAATTCTCAACGGTTTTGACAAATTGAAAGAGTACTCAAAAATTCCCACATCACTAACAGTGTGTCATAGGAACCTGACTCTTCAATTTCAAAACTTGTGCTTAGAGAACTTCGGGAAAGTTCCTCTGAAGGTAATGTTTCTGCGGGTTCCTTCTCACTACGAGGGCAGATAAGTAAGTCGTTACATGGAGAATGACGAACTGATCCAAGTAAGAAAGACGGACTTTATTCATTAAACTCATGAATGCTTCAGGCGTATTGGTCCTATCCGAGGGGTATTACTACGAACTCAAAGTGTCCGCATCGAGATTGGAAGGTAGTCTTCCGGGCATCCTTCCCTCGCACTCAAACTGGTGATATTCGGATCTCGGTCCATTTCTGAAATGTAACTTGTTCCTTGCGTTTGCTCAACCGATTCATCTATGTGAGGCAGAGACAACGATTTCTAATGGAAAACCTTGACAGAGTCCTCGATAGTCGAGGTACATACGATGCCATCCATCGACTTCTGGAAGAATAAGACCGGATTTCTCTAGGGTGAGAAGCCTAGTCTTCTTATTCTATTTTTGTTTAGTTCGCTCAGTTGTCCGTACTGTTCTTGTATCTCCGTAGGTGTTTAGACTGAATGGAAACCTGTCTACAGAAGTCTTACTGGGTTCTAAGTTTGTTCACATGAGGATGCGATTACTTGTAGTCTTGGGCAGTTCTCCGTCCTGAAGTTCATTTTAGAATTCATACTTGGTTCAACGATCACCATTTCGGGTATACGAGTCGTATATAATTAAGATTGAAAAGATAGTCGAATAATTGATTCTTCTTTAAGCTCACATCCTATCGAGGAAAAGAAGTTAAAGCGGAATCATCAATTCTAAACTTGTAGAACTTTGAGTATATATATTACCCTTATGTATACATTCCTCAGTGATAGATCAGCCGTATGAATCTTTGGGTTGAACTTGACGTACCGCACGAGTGGTACTCCGGGGATTTCTTCGGAAAAGAGAAGAGCTATGAGGTACTCCACGCATGAGGGCTTCAGTGTTCTGAAATGACGGCTTCGCTGGAAAGGCGATTTCGAAGAAAGAGATGTAAGAGATGTATGTATGAAGCTGGTATGGTGTGGATCAAATTGAATCTAGTTGTATGATAATGTCGGAATCATACGGAAACTTAAAGACATTAGATTTGAACATAAGAAGTTTACACACAAAACACAACCGTGCAACCATCAACAGAGTTACAATACTTTAGACTTACTACAAGACTATTGCTGCGAATAAGGTATACTACAAAAGACAAATATACGCAGCATGAGCATCCCTATACAGACAGGATCTCGTAAAAGGTAAGACTCTAGTTGCACTAGTTTTGGATGGGTTATAAGTCTGTTACAACGAAACGCCTAAATTATATTAACGAGGGTCTGATGTAGTTTCTCTTGCAGCTGTGATCCTGAGAACCTTCCCATCAGCACCCGAGTTCTTCGCTATCGGGCAATCCTTCTTGAGGTGTCCAATTTCACCGCATTGGTGACATATCTGGACAGCACCAACATTAGTGGTGGAAGTGAGGTGTTTAGCCTGTGTTATGTGGACATGAGTGCCTTCCTCATTACTCCACCTTGGAAATTGATTCCTAAAGCGTTCGGCTTTATCACTACTTTTGTGTGTAGGGTTGGTCCCGATGACAGGGACTTGAGTGATGGGTCATGCCGGTGCTCCACAGATGCGAGCATGGTGCCCTATTTTTAGGAAATTGCAACATTGCATCTCATGGCAAGCCCCATGATGATGGAAACTACACTTATCACACTTCGGGAGTTTTCCCTCGTATGGCCTACTCGGTACGGGGATGGCAGGGGTTTCCACTTGTTGTGGTTGCATGGCAAGTTTTTGGGATTTCTTGCATTCTTTCCGGGCTTGGCGCTTTCGTTTCTTGTTCTCTGATTTTCGGCTTTGTGAGCCTGCTACTGTTACTGTTTGATGACTTCCTGGATTGATACTACGATCGGATTCTTCAATCCCATCATCAGTATTTATTGTGCTGATAGCGCTACGGTGCGCAAGGACAGCGGTCGCGGCAGCCATCACGGCAGTTGTAACTGCGGTTCAAAAACTATACCATTTGACTAAAAAAGTAAAAGTATACCATCAAAATTTCTTATTTAGGACATTAACATTGATGTTTTTCTGCAATGTAAATACTAATAAAGATAAGGACAAATATTAAGGTGATAAACACAAAGGTAGATGATGCCTTACCATTACATAGCCCTTCTAGTCCACTGCAACAAAAAAAATCTTGTTAGATGCAGAAAACATGAGTTTGCAAAATTCTTATTTTGAATCCTATTTGTAGAGTGAACATGGACAAAGAGCTTCACAAAGAAGAAAACTCAATAAATGTAAAAATTGAGACTACTCTTCTCAACATGAATAGAAGAAGATGTTTTGTTAACTTCGTTACCCTTACCTATAAATTCCATTATCAATGCAAAGTGCATCCCATAATTGAAGCATATGATTACTTCTGCTCTTAACCTATAGAGGTATCACTTATCAGGCTTCTGAAAAAAAGAAAAAAAAAAGGATAAGATGTCTGTCAAACCCATTAAAATTACATGAAAACATGAATTGATCAATTGAATATGTTCAGAAAAAGGTAATAAAAGCTACATAATAAATTAAAAATGATAAATCAATTTTATCACATCCTTAATTATCCAAATGACACTTGATGGGAAAAAGAAGAAAAGGCATTAAGTACCTAATTCAAGAAACCTGGAATACTTAAAAAATATGGGGAAATCATTACCATAGGTTGCAACGATGGTATAGTTGTTTGGATTCTTAGGCATAAAGGGAAGACCTACCAAGGTATCGATGATACTGGAATCCAACTGGTTAGATCCGTTTTCCGGATTGTTTGTCTGTATGGAAACTTGGTTTATGTGTTTTTGTCAAACATCTCATTCCCTACAACACATTTTCAAGAACACAAATTTAAACATACATATATAGATAAATTTAACCTTTTACTAAAATATTATAAAAAAACAAAATATACAGTTACCTGGATGAGAAAACGAAGAAGATGATGGTGTTTTCAAGATCTGTTTGCATCCTCTGTTGACCACAAAAAAAAAACTCATGTTGGGTGTTTATTTACGAGAGAGAGAGAGAGAGAGAGAGAGAGAATCGACAACAACAAACATAGTGGTGGGGGATGTGCAGTGGTTTAGTAAAAGATAGGCTTTTTGAGGAGCGCCAAAAGATTACATGGTAGCGCAATGAAGGCCTAAAGGGCACACCATTTTGACTAACGGGAGTGTAATAGATGTCGCTTGAAGAAGAAGCAACAAGCCATAGTCGAACACATTCACTCCAAACGAATTTTAGGGTGGATCTTCAGGATGGTTTTGGGGGTTGGCAGTTGTAATGGCTTGTTGCGATGTTTGACAAAAAAACAAGAAGCAAAAACTCAGCACGTTCTATTTTTGAGAGAGTGTGTGTGAGGTTATTTGGGGATGGCATATGGGGCAAGGATAATCGTTGGTACATATAACAAAATAAGGGAACGCAGGCCAAAATCTATGGATATCAGCCGAGATATTAGGATTCAACATTAACTGGATACGGATTAAAGGGGCTAGGTTAAAAGCAAATGAGGATATACAGTAATCACAAAGAAAACCCAACGGAAGGCATATAGAAATGATGGCATTGAAGTTCAATTACATAGATGATGGTGAAGGAAGCAACATGTTGTCTACATTTTCTACAGGGGGAAGATTTAAAAACTTGAATTCACATGAGAGAATGAGGGGATGTGTTCATAGGCAGCCTCTTCGTTTCTAGATAGGGTTTTGAGAAAGTTAGAAGCAATGGTTATCGAGAGAAATCGAGAGAGAGAGAGAGAGTGAGATATGAAGGATACGAGACTGGCATTGAGCTTTTGAACTTGTAGTTAAGCTAATTAAATGGGATTACATATGATTCTTCAATTACCAGGTCAAAATAAGGAGAAAATAAGGAGAGATAACGGGAAAAGATAATGACCGGGTCAAAATAAAAATAAAATATTTTATATAATGCTATTATACTTGTACTATTTGCTTAATAATTTGTCTATTTTTAAAAATACTAAGGTTTATATAATAATATAGTAAGATAAGATATATATATATATATATATATATATATATATATATATATATATATATATATATATATATATATATATATATATATATATATATATATATATATATATATATGATCTAACGAGCAAACAAAAATACATAATTGGTTAATCCAAAAAAAACAACGAAATATAGTTATACTAGAGTGTCGATTCCATGTGTTTATATATAAAAAACTATTTGTGCATGTGATTGGGCTAAAAAAATAACGGTAAACTACACGAAAGGTTCATGTGGTTTGGGACAACTTGCGTGTTTGGTCACTAACTTTTGGTTTTTGCTTTTTTTTTTTAACTCAGATGGTCTCTAATATACGTTTTTGCTACGTGCTTGGTCCTACCAAACATAAATGACTATTGTGTCCTTTACTAATTTCTTTTTTAATTTACTTCATTTTTATAAAACTATTTATATTATTGTTAACATATAATGGCCCCACCCCACTCTTTTAAAACATGCTTCCTTCATCTCCCCTACAACAACGAATACTACCAAACTCCGACCACCATCTATCCATCTTCGGCTACCATCTTCCTTCACCTCCACCAACCCTTCTGAAATCTTTAAGCTCCCAACAATAAGCGTTGTTTCTCCAACTTTAATCTTTAATATCAAACCAAATTAAAACGAAATCTAAACCAACACAAATCAAAACCAAACCTGAAATAACTTACAAAAATCAAATCCAAAACATACAAAAATGGAAACAAACGTACTTCAATTCTAGAAACATCGATTAATGGATTCAGAAACAACCAAAAAAATGAAAGGATTTCAACCGGTTCTCAACTCAAAATTGCCACCAAGAAGATTATATATCTATTGAAGAATTACCAGAACATAAAAAAAAATTGAAAAGATTTCAACCGACACCTATAGATTCTAAAAGGATCTAGGAATTTTGTAACGCCCTGTTTCTGGTACGTAATTATTTGATTAAATTGTTCATTTTAAAAGAGTTACTTGACAAGTTGGTAGACCTAACTCGTTGAGTAGATGCCAACTTGATCTCGGGGTTTAAGTGGTCTACTCGAGGAGTCGATGGATGGACTCGACGAGTAGGTCCATCAGGAGGAAATCCTAATCCTTAGGGTTTGCACTCTATTTAAGCTACATTATACGTCTCCACTCCAGCCCCCATCACCTCCACAGCCCACTCTCGAAACCCTACTTAGTTTTGGTGAAATATTGAGCTAGTTCTTGCCATTTTATGATCTTAAGCTTGAAGAAGGAAGCAAAAGCTTGGAGTTGCAGAAGGAAGGTTGGAGATCCAAAGCTAAGGACTCATTTCTGTCTTCATAAAGGTATAAAGCTTATACATTGGTTGTTATGCAATTAGATCTCTCACCTAGCTTGAATGTTGTGAGTTTTGGGGCCATTTCTAAGGCAAGTCCGAGATTTGAGCTCTTAGGGATGTAGGGACTTTAGATCTGGGCTCTATTGAGCTCTAGAAGCTCAAAGTTGCCACTATTATGCAACCATAGTCTATGTAATGACTTAGATCTCCTTTTCAAGCTTGTAATGAGTGTTTTGGTCTTATATCTTCATGCATACACGTAAAGTTAGCAACTTTACGTGTATGCTAGCCTAAGGAGCCCAGATCTATGAGTTAGAAGCATTGGAATCATTTAGAATCGATTGTATGGTTTTATCATGCAAGGAACTCACCGAGTTGTTCTTATGACTCGGCGAGTCGGGTTGAGTCCCCCAAACCTTTTTTGGTTGTGAGTGAAACCATTGAGTTAAACGGGGGTGACTCAGTGAGTTGGACAAGATTAGGACTCGCGAGCTAAACGACTCGACGAGTCCAAGGAGGGACTCGACTAGAGTCGATATGTCTCGATTATTATTAAAGAAAGAGCTCGACGAGTCAATAGAAGGACTTGACGAGTTGACTCAGTGAACCACGAGTTTGAGCATTTCAGGGACTCGTCGAGTAGGGAGATGACTCGACGAGTTGGGTTGACTGGGGGTTGACCTTGATTTGACTTTGACAAGAGCATTGATTTTGACTAGGGTTAAAATGGTCATTTTACCCTAGGAAAGAGTTTCAGTTATTGACTATGTATTATTGTGTTTTGATAGTCGGAGGGACGCTGAGGCAGTTACCAGATATTCCTCACCGCGAGATTTCACAGACAACTTTACGAGGTGAGTTTTCTTCCAATGGGAACGGGTCTAAGGCGCCAATGTCGGCCCGTTTAAGTAGTTATAGTATGTTAGGGTAAGCCCGATGCTGGTGTTAGCCCGATGCAGTTCATATGTTTTCAAACTTCGGTCCGATGCTAGGGCGGTCCCGAGAAGTAGTTACGTATGCATGATGTCTTTATGATTCATGCATGTTGTATGTTGTATGTTATATGTTATGTGTTATGTGTACCAGGCTTTGGCCCGATGTATGTTAGTTTATATGCTATGGGTTATGTGTTCTGGGGCATGCCCGATGCCGGGGCAAGCCCGATACCAGGGTGAGCCTGATGCCCGATACGGTCGGATGTCGGGGTGAGCCCGATGCCGGGCAGGAGTCCGATGTCGGGATTCGTCCCGATGCAGTTGGGAGTAGTCCTAGAGTATTGTTATTCGTGATATGTTATTTGTATGGTATGTGGTAGTTTGGGGGAGCTTACTAAGCTTTGTGCTTATAATTTCAGTTTTAGTTTCAGGTACTTCCGGTAGCAAAGGGAAGAGCTTGGGATGATCGCATGGCACACACCGCAGTCTTTAGCCTCGGAGTTTTACTATGATATTTTGATATGATATTCGATATGAGATTTGATATGTGATACATATTATGACATTTTGAAACACATCGTTTATGATTTTTATACTATTGGCAATGATATTATGGTTTTAATAATGTTTTAAAAACGAAATTTTTGGGTTGTATTTTTGGGATGCTTCAAATTTGGAATTAAAAACGATACCTTCTCCTTCCCCTCTCCGTCTTCAAGGAATTTGTGCAAGAACCCCACCACTTAGCGGATTGACGATGGAGACCAGCGACGATTGCTTGATGATGGTGACCAATGACGATATGAAGTATAGATTTTATATGGAAATAAACATCGGGAAAAAAGAGAAAAAAAGATGTTGACAGTCGGCTTGTCGGGATCATTGTTGTGAGTCATAATCTTGTAGTGATATTTACGATACAAAAGGGTAAATTGGGGTTGGGTAAGTTGATGAAGCGGGTGTGCAGTGGAAAGAGGATGAAGAAACTGAACTACATTGTGAAGTTGGAGGGAAAATATGTAATCGATAGTGAAAATGGCATATGAGGAGGAAAAATGGAGGAAGGAGGCGACGAAAATAAAGGAAGGAGTTGACGAAACTAGAACAGACAAGTAATTAAGTGGGTGGGACCCATGTGAGTTTTTTACTAAATAATTTGTCTATTTAACAAAATTTGAAAATAAAATTTGAGGTAAAACTGCATTTTTATGTTCACTAGGGACCAAATACACAACAAAATGAATTTAAGGGACCAACTGAGTCAATAAAATGAAGTAACTAGACATGCAAATTACCTCTTACCATAAGGACCATTCATATAATTTAGGGATAATGACTTAAGAGTGTAATACTATATTTTTTTTATTTGTATATATTTAGCCACTGAGTTTTTTTCATCCATATTTACCCCCTTCAACTTGTTAAACTGTACACATTTAGTCTTTATAACCGGTTAGTCTAGGTTAGCCGGAAAAATGACTTAATAGAGTAATATATTTATCATTTTGTACACATTTAGTTCTTATTATTTTTGTGCACATTTAGTCCTTAATATTTATTTTTTTTAAAAATAATTCATTTTTGTTTTTATACTCATTCAATACTTATGAGTGATTTCTTTATGTTTTTCTCACGACATCTTATGTGAGACAATGATTGATGATGTGTTTGGGGTTATTGATGTTTATGCCCATCGCGATCTCGACTGTTTGGTTGTGTAGGTCTTGTGGTTTGGCTTAGGTCTTGTGTTCTGAATGTCGTAACTTTTTCATACAATATCAGATTTTAACGATCTTTATATCTGAGTGTTCGTTTTTTTAGTCTACTACAACTTTCATTAAGATTACAACCGTTAAAAAGTAATATATTTTTACTTATGCTTTTATGCAAAAAAAAAAAACATCCATACATGCATTCATAAAAAAATGTATGGATATAAAGATCGTAAGTAAAAATATATTACTTTTTAACGGGAGTAATCTAAATGAAAGTTGTAGTTGACTAAAATATGAACGCATGGATATAAAGATCGTTAAAATTTGAGATCGTATGAAGAAGTTACAATGTTCAGAATACATGACCTAAGCAACTAAGTAGTTGAGATCACGATGGACATAAGCATCATGTAACACCGAAATTTTTCAAAACAATTTTTTTCACATTTTTAAAAACATATTTTTATTCATAAACATTATAAAACCTCATCGTTTCACATATCAATCCAAATAACACATCCCAAGATCATAATGTATAAAAATCCTCGTGTGTGTACTGATCATGCTGACGCCTTCTCGCGATCCTCACTGGTACCTGAAACACATAACACCAGACACTGTAAGCATAAATGCTTAGTGAGTTCCCCAAAATAACACATGCAACATATATTATCCACTCGAGGCTATAACTCTGTATGACCCTCTAGTCAAAGTGTCTCAGTGGGACCCTCCAGTCCCATAACTCTGTGGACCCTCTGGTCCTCACTCTATGGACCATTCAGTCTTAACTCTGTAACTCTGGACCACATATAGCACAGAATCACATAGATAACACATAGCATACAATATACTATATCACATAACTCTAATTACCACTCTATGTAAAGTATAGTGAGAAGCCTCACCTTGGGTAACTCGGTAAACCTCGAACTCTGAAATACTGCACTAGCCTCCGCCTAATCACATAAATAATTACTCTAATTAATACAACTTCTAAAGGCTAGGCTAACCTTTCTATATAAGTTCTCCAATAAGGGTAAAAGACCATTCTACCCCTCTAATGGCTCATAAGTCCAAACACTCAGTAAACCCTAAAAGTCAACAAAAGTCAACGGTCAACCTTTGACCTAACTCGTCGAGTGCACTAGGGCGACTCGGCGAGTCCAAGCGGGTCCTCTGAGTCCTTCTAACCTCTCTTGGCTCGTCGAGTCATCCTTCCATTCGACGGGTTCCTCCTGACACGAATCGCGGGGCAACCCCGACTCGACTCTTCGAGTCCACTTATGAACTCGGCGAGTTGCCTACATGATCATACTCAAATGACCTTCTGAGGTCAGATCTGTTTCACTAATCCATAGATCTGACCTTCCCAAGCATAATAATCATGTAAAGGTTGAATCTTGGTACACATGCAACAACCCCAAAGCTTCCTTTGGTGAAATAACTACTAAAAGGGCAACCTAAGTTCATTTCCTCCATGTAACCACATAAAGCAAGTTGGCTAAGGCTCTCTGGACCTTAAAAGGTCCAGATACAGAGTCTATCACTCAATGGGACAACATAGGCATCAAATCAAGCCAATAAAGGGTATAGAAAACCCTAAAATTCGAGGATCTCATACTAAAAAGAAAAAGGAATCAATTTTCTACCTCAAAGTTGTAGATCCAAGCTGGAAACCTACTGAAATGCAATCCTCTTGACCTCCATATGCTGGAACACTTTCTCCTTTGCAAAATCACACCAAAAATGATCAAAAAGACTCAAACTCGCTCACAATCGCTAGGGTATCTCTCTCTGTATTGGTAGCTGCAAGGGAGGCCATAAAGACCTTTAAATAGGGCACAGACCCCGAGAATTAGGGTTTCAATCCACAGCGCGGACTCGTCGAGTCCACCCTTTCCGACTCGTCTAGTCCGTTCATTAATCCAGTCAACAGTCGCGGTCCTACTCAACAAGTCTACGACTCAACTTGTCGAGTCCCTCTCTTTTTCTTAAAAAACAAAATGATAAAATATAATACCTGGAAATCCAGATGTTTCACATCAAAAGCCCTAAACACCTCGTTAATGATTGTCCCACGTAAGATTTAATGAAAAAAAGCCTTAAGAACAGGGGCGGAGCTTGAACAATTAATTAGGGGGGGGGGGAAGCATAATAACACTGACACCCTCTTCTCTCTTCTCTCTTCTTCCTTTTCCTTTCTCTATCTAACTGCTGGTACTCCACATGTGCTTTTAAAGTTTTTGCATACAAGTATAAAAGATTGCATCTTGCCTGATTTGTGTACAAGTTCTGGGTTTTGTGTTTCAAGTTATTGGGTTTATTTTTGGGTGTAGAGTACAATGAACCCACTGAACCAAGAATTTAACTAACAAAAATGGAGTTATTCAAACTAAACGCAGAAATATAAATAGATCATAAATTTTAATAAGATTAACAA